>NC_134887.1:1574021-1604021 GCF_041734735.1 Babylonia areolata
TATATGTATGTCATATCTTTATTTCAGTTTAGATGTAGTAATCATGAATGACCAGTTGAAGCTTCACCGTAACATTTCACAAGAAATGTGCATTTTCAGTAGCTGTGATTTGAGTGTACTAATTAGAGATGAATTTCATTTTGTAATGGAATGTCCAAAATTTGATGATCTTTGAAATAAGTTCACTCCTAAAAAAAATAACATTAAACCAAAGTCTGTTGTTGTTTTTTTGTTTTAAAAAATTTTTAATTCAAAGCAGGGAATGTGTTTGAATCTGAAAAAATTGATGGAGAAGGGAAGATTGATATGTGACATGTTCTTACTTTTATTCTATTGTGGTTCATGTGTTAGAATAATTGTTCAGATTTAAAAAAAAAAAAAAAAGAAAAGAAAGAAAAAGAAGATGATTATTGGTGGTTTAATCCTCTTGCTGCCAGGGAAATAAGATTGAAGTTAAATCTTTTTGCCAGGGTTTTTAAAAAACAAACAAACGGGTATATATTTTCAAAAAATTCTGTGAGCTTTCTTATTGGAGAGAGACCCATAAAAGTATACATTTTCTGAAAGGAAAATGAATAAAGGATAATACTTGTACACACAGATTATTCAAGAACAACCACAATAAAAAAGAGACATATACACAATTTATTGTGACTGCTGTAAGTGATAACATTTTGATGTGAGGCCACGCCCCCTCGGCCTCCACCCCCCTCCTCTTCGCCCTTTCTGATCCGGTCAGTTTATCCCGTTCTCATCAGACCGCGTTGGCTCAGTTCCAAGAATATTGCTCACAGTGTGTGCTGCTGATTCAGTAGCGTTTCTGTCGTCTGCTCTGTACAGTTGGTGTCACTCACTGATCGTCATATCTTGGCCAGTCTCCTCATTGCGCCCGTTATTTTCTATCAAATTGTCCAATAAAAGTTCATCACTGTCTTCATCGAATGTATGCTTCAATTCTTTCTGAGCATCTGCTAAGGAAAGCAGTCTTGGTTGTTTTAGTGCATCACGATTGCATAGCTTGAGCTTTGTGTCTGACATTTTGCTGAGCGATTAAGAAGCCAGGCAAAACACTGCAGCAGTAACCCAGCCAAAACTCCTTAAGAAGCCAGGCAAAACACTGCAGCAGTAACCCAGCCAAAACTCCTTAAGAAGCCAGGCAAAACACTGCAGCAGTAACCCAGCCAAAACTCCTTAAGAAGCCAGGCAAAACACTGCAGCAGTAACCCAGCCAAAACTCCTTAAGAAGCCAGGCAAAACACTGCAGCAGTAACCCAGCCAAAACGGGCAAAGAAAGGACTGTCTCTTGATGCAGATTATTGCCGTGTGTAGGTTGAGACAGTCAGATGATTGCTGTGTGCAGGTTGAGACAATCAGATGATTGCAGTGTGCAGGTTGAGACAATCAGATGATTGCAGTTTGCAGGTTGAGACAATCAGATGATTTTGTGCAGGTTGAGACAATCAGATGATTGTTATGTGCAGGTTGAGACAATCAGATGATTGTGTGCAGGTTCCGACAATAAGATGCTTGTTGTGTGCAGGTTCCGACAATAAGATGCTTGTTGTGTGCAGGTCGAGACAATCAGATGATTGTTGTGTGCTGGTTGAGACAATCAGATGCTTGTTGTGTGCAGGTTCTGACAAACAGATGCTTGTTGTGTGCAGGTTCTGACAATAAGATGCTTGTTGTGTGCAGGTTCTGACAATAAGATGCTTGTTGTGTGCAGGTTCTGACAATCAGATGATTGTTGTGTGCAGGTTCTGACAATAAGATGCTTGTTGTGTGCAGGTTCTGACAATAAGATGCTTGTTGTGTGCAGGTTCCGACAATAAGATGCTTGTTGTGTGCAGGTTCCGACAATAAGATGCTTGTTGTGTGCAGGTTCTGACAATCAGATGCTTGTTGTGTGCAGGTTCCGACAATAAGATGCTTGTTGTGTGCAGGTTCTGACAATAAGATGCTTGTTGTGTGCAGGTTCTGACAATAAGATGCTTGTTGTGTGCAGGTTCCGACAATAAGATGCTTGTTGTGTGCAGGTTCCGACAATAAGATGTACTTTTGGAACGTGGGGACTGAGGAAGCCATGCTGGAGATTGACATTCCTGAGCAGGTGGGTTGCACATGCACAGCATACACATCATACACATGCACAGCATGCACATCATACAGATGCACATCATACACATCATACACATGCGCAGCATACACATCATACACATGCACAGCATACACATCATACACATGCACAGCATGCACATCATACAGATGCACATCATACACATCATACACATGCGCAGCATACACATCATACACATGCACATCATACACATCATACACATGAACATCATACACATGCACAGCATGCACATCATACAGATGCACATCATACACATGCGCAGCATACACATCATACACATGCACATCATACACATCATACACATGCACAGCATACACATCATACACATCATACACATACACATCATACACATACACATGCACAGCATACACATCATACACATACACATCATACACATGCACAGCATACACATCATACACATACACAGCATACACATCATACACATGCACAGCATACACATGCACATACACATCATACACATGCGCAGCATACACATCATACACATGCGCAGCATGCACATCATACACATCATACACATCATACACATGCACAGCATACACATCATACACATGCACAGCATACACATCATACACATGCACAGCATACACATCATACACATGCGCAGCATACACATCATACACATGCGCTGCATACACATGCACTATTTCAATATGTGTGGTAGCAAATGTATGCTGATACGTACTAGTTGTTATATGCAGCGAGATTCAGCAAATTGGAAACAAAGACAAAGCCCAATACTTTCAACTTGTGACTCAGTCTTCATGATTCTGAAAAAGAGCACACAGTAGTGAATGATTATCGAAGTTGTGTTTTGTTTTGTGTATCTACTCTTGGTGTTATGTATGTGTTTTTGATGTTATCAGTATATTTTCTTTAATAGATAAATCACAACCACTCTTAATATTCGTTCTGTACATTTTAGATGTTATCTGTATAATTTGTTAAATAAATGAATTAAAGCTACTCTCCATCTGGGAAGAGAACCACTGGCTGCCAACAGCTGTGCTATAGGGACGTCTGTAAGAGGGACGTGAAGGTGCTCGGCATTGACACCAGGGGGAGAGAAGTACCCTGAACCAACACCTCAAGACAGGAAGAGAAGTACTCTGAACCAACACCTCAAGACAGGAAGAGAAGTACTCTGAACCAGCACCTCAAGACAGGAAGAGAAGTACTCTGAACCAACACCTCAAGACAGGAAGAGACCCTCAAGACAGGAAGAGAAGTACTCTGAACCAACACCTCAAGACAGGAAGAGAAGTACTCTGAACCAACACCTCAAGACAGGAAGAGAAGTACTCTGAACCAGCACCTCAAGACAGGAAGAGAAACTGTTGAAGGCAGTTGCAGACAAAGGAACATGCAGAAAGATCACAATAGCTCCAGCAGACAAGACACGACTCACAGATGCGACCTTTGTGACAGAGACAGTCGTTCTGCATTGGTCTCTACAAACAGGTTGCCAAGATGAACAGGATGTTCACCCATGATCAACTCTGATGGACGGAGGCCTACTACTAAAGCTACTCGATGTTGTCTGTGTATTGTTGATGTTATGTGTACAGTTTGTATAATAGATTGAATTATTTAAAAAAAAAAAAAAAAGTGACTAAAGACCTTTATGAAGGATGAAGGACCTGATTGAGGGAGGACATGATGCTGCTGACACATGGTGCACAACCATCAAACAGATCCTCACACCCAGCACCACTGTCAGCAAGAGACGTGACAAATTCCGGAGCTACAAGCTACAGACCAACCATCCTGATGAACTAAATGTGTCTGACTAAAGCATGGGATGGCGCCATGTCTCATCATCTTTCTGCTGACACTGTGGGTGTGCGACAGCCAGACAGACAGACATGTATACAGACAGACATACAGTCCAAAGCACACACAGAGAGAGAGAGAGTAGTATATGTCACATCAAAACATGTCATACTTCACATGTCCATTTTCATTTTACTTCATTCATCCTTAAAGAAGGTTTGTAGATTAAAAATTTGGATTTAAAAAAAGTGTATTATTTTGCTTTTTTTTGGGTGTGTTTGTTGTTTAAAAAGAAAAAGAAAAGGAGGTAAGAATCCTCAGCCTGGTGTGTGTGTGTGTGTGTGACAGGTGTGGAGCCTGTCGTTCAACTACAATGGCAGTCGTCTGGTGTGCACGGCCAAGGACAAAATGATGAGGGTCATCGACACCCACAGCGGCGACATACTGCAGGTGGGTTCCCAGCTTTCAGTTTCAGTTTCCAGGAGGTGTCACAGCGTTCAGACAAATCCATATACGCTACACCACATCTGCCAGGCTCATGACTTACCAGCAGCATAACTCAGTGCGCCTAGTCCGGCCTTGAGAGCATCCATGTATATTTGTGTAGCTATCAGAGTGAATTTCTTCTGCACAATGTTGCCACAACACTCTTGTGCCATGGTTTTTTTTCTGTGTGCCAAGTGCGTGCTGCACACATGACTTATTATCTCAACCAAATGACTAGACGCTCAGTTTGATTTTCCAGAAAATCTAAATTGGGGGAAAGGGCAAAAGTGGAATTGAAACCCGCACCCTCATGGACTCTGAGCATCAACCATTCTGCCAGCTGGCCCCCAGCACCCTCCCCACTGTCCTGGTATCAGTGATGATAATGATGATCATGTATTGACAGCTGAGCATCAACCATTCTGCCAGCTGGCCCCCAGCACCCTCCCCACTGTCCTGATATCAGTGATGATAATGATGATCATGATGGTCATGTATTGACAGCTGAGCATCAACCATTCTGCCAGCTGGCCCCCAGCACCCTCCCCACTGTCCTGGTATCAGTGATGATAATGATGATAATGATGATCATGTATTGACAGCTGAGCATCAACCATTCTGCCAGCTGGCCCCCAGCACCCTCCCCACTGTCCTGGTATCAATGATGATAATGATGATCATGTATTGACAGCTGAGCATCAACCATTCTGCCAGCTGGCCCCCAGCACCCTCCCCACTGTCCTGGTATCAATGATGATAATGATGATAATGATGATCATGTATTGACAGCTGAGCATCAACCATTCTGCCAGCTGGCCCCCTCCCCACTGTCCTGGTATCAATGATGATAATGATGATCATGTATTGACAGCTGAGCATCAACCATTCTGCCAGCTGGCCCCCAGCACCCTCCCCACTGTCCTGGTATCAATGAAGATAATGATGATCATGATCGTGATAATAAAGATAATTTTCAGTCCTAGACCTCAGCTGAGGGCGTGAAAGAAAATGTAACAAATTACATGAAGCATTCATGAGTACTCTCTCTCCCTGTTCCTCCCCCCCCCCCCCCCCAATATGTGATACGTGCAGAGTGAGTTGGCAGACATGGGTGGTGTGTAGATGGTAGAAACCAAGAGTGCTTTACCACAGGTTTGGAAATGATCAGTTTGTAGGGGAGAGCAAAAAGCAGGGATAAGTCAAATGAACGGATGTGTGTGTGTGTGTGTGTGTGTGTGTGCATGCATATGTGTGCATGCATGTATGCTTATATACATGTAGATGTGTGTGGGTGTGTGTGCATGCATATGTGTGCATGCATGTATGCTTATATGCATGTAGATGTGTGTGGGTGTGTGTGCATGCATGTATGCATATATACATGTAGATGTGTGGGTGTGTGTGCATGCATATGTGTGCATGCATGTATGCATATATACATGTAGAGGTGTGGGTGTGTGTGGTGACAGGAGAGCAAGGCGCACGATGGAGCCAAGCCAGTGCAGTGCTGCTACCTGAAGGACGGCAAGATCCTCACCACTGGCTTCTCCAGGATGAGTGCCCGCCAGTATGCCCTGTGGGACGAGGTGGGTCGTCGGCACCCCCCTCCTCACCTCCCCACACCACACACACCCACACACACACAAACACACACACACACACACACACACGCACGCACACACAAAAACAACCCATGACATGGTTGACAGCAACGCTACAATGTTATTGATGTTCGCCGTGGTGACAGTGGCACGAGAGCAGAGGTCAGACGGAACGAGAGAGCTGGGCATGTGAAAAACGTGCCATAGGCAGGGCGAAGATATTCTCTGACACGATGATTATTACTGATGTGTAGAGCAGTGCATTCATATTCATTGACTGTTTTTCTTTTGATTGACAGACCTACAACTAAGAAGATGATATTTCATAACGTTATGACCTGTGGGTTCATTATAGCAGGGGGAGGGGGTGGGGTAGATTATTTTTATGTAGTCGTACTCAGAAATGATATTTGATAGACTGTAATTACAATAATGATATAATGATAATAATTTATTCTTTTATAGCACTAATAATACAAGTAGGAGCAAGATCTAAGCACTTTACAAATCCAATACTAAAATGATTGAACAAACAATACAGCAAAAAAGAGATATAAAATCATTGTGAGAGTAATGAAAACACATTCATTGGTTCTGTAAATGCACAGTTGACAAGACCGACTGGTATATACCCTTAATGCAGCAGCTCTTACGCTCCGTCACATATACACAAAAACCTAAGGTAACAACCGAGATAAGGTCAGTCACAGTTGAAATGTCTATAGATATATTAAAGGATGGTTATATCTCATTTTTAATTTCAAAATTTAAAAAATCAGCAATTGTTGAACCATCAGACCACACCACTACCTCCTTCTCCTCCCCCCTCCCCCCACCTCTCTCGACCATTTTCTCGAATGGCTCATCATTTGCACTCATACTGCCATGAACTGAGACAACGAGACAACAATACTAGTAATATAGGAACAATTCAGATTGTACATCTGTAAAAAAAGAAATTAGAAAATACACACTCACACACACTGTCGTCTGTTACTATTTGTTTGACGTAAATGGGTTTTTTTAACGTGGAGTAACTGAACAGTTGGAGAGGCGGTTACAGAAATAAGTTTTGTTTGTCCAAAGAAACATAAAGTGTGGCAAACATGTGACATATTTGGTGACACTATGTGTGTGGTGACACGTGTGTTTGTGTTTAGTGACAGGTGTGTTTGTGTTTAGTGACAGGTGTGTTTGATGACATGTGTTTGGTAACCCTTGCGTGTTCAGTGACAGGTGTGTGTGTTGTAATGTGTGTGGTGACATGTTTGTTTGGTGACACGTGTGTGTTTGGTGATGTGTGTGGTGACACGTGTATATGTGTGTGGTGACACGTGTATATGTGTGTGGTGACATGTTTGTTTGGTGACACGTGTGTGTTTGGTGATGTGTGTGGTGACATGTTTGGTGACACGTGTGTGTATGGTGATGTGTGTGGTGACATGTTTGGTGACACGTGTGTGTATGGTGATGTGTGTGGTGACATGTTTGGTGACATGTGTGTGTTTGGTGATGTGTGTGGTGACATGTTTGGTGACACGTGTGTTTGGTGATGTGTGTGGTGACCTGTTTGGTGACACGTGTGTGTTGTAATGTGTGTGGTGACATGTTTGTTTGGTGACACGTGTGTGTATGGTGATGTGTGTGGTGACATGTTTGGTGACACGTGTGTGTATGGTGATGTGTGTGGTGACATGTTTGTTTGGTGACACGTGTGTGTATGGTGATGTGTGTGGTGACATGTTTGGTGACACATGTGTGTTTGGTGATGTGTGTGGTGACATGTTTGGTGACAGGTGTGTGTATGGTGATGTGTGTGGTGACATGTTTGGTGACAGGTGTGTGTGTATGGTGATGTGTGTGGTGACACGTGTGTGTATGGTGATGTGTGTGGTGACATGTTTGGTGACAGGTGTGTGTTTGGTGATGTGTGTGGTGACACGTTTGCTTGGTGACACGTGTGTGTTTGGTGATGTGTGTGGTGACACGTGTATATGTGTGTGGTGACATGTTTGGTGACATGTGTGTATGGTGATGTGTGTGGTGACATGTTTGGTGACACGTGTGTGCAGAAGAACCTGAGCCAGCCAATGACGAGGGAGGAGATTGACAACAGCAACGGCGTCATCTTCATCTTCTATGACCCAGACACCAGCATGGTGTACCTGGCAGGCAAGGTGAGAGTGGGGGCCACTGGGGGGGAGGTGGGGGTGGGTGGGTTGGGTGGGGGGCCACTGGGGGGGGGTGATGGTGGGTTGGGTGGGGGGCCACTGGGGGTGGGGGTGATGGTGGGTTGGGTGGGGGGCCACTGGGGGTGGGGGTGATGGTGGGTTGGGTGGGGGGCCACTGGGGGTGGGGGTGATGGTGGGTTGGGTGGGGGGCCACTGGGGGTGATGGTGGGTTGGGTGGGGGGCCACTGGGGGTGAGGGTGGGTTGGGTGGGGGACCACTGGGGGTGATGGTGGGTTGGGTGGGGGGCCACTGGGGGTGAGGGTGGGTTGGGTGGGGGGCCACTGGGGGTGGGGGTGATGGTGGGTTGGGTGGGGGGCCACTGGGGGTGGGTGGGGGGCCACTGGGGGTGATTAAGAGAGGGATGGGGGAGGGCGAAGCATGGCTTTGTTGTCTTGAGCATTTTGTCTGACCTTGTGAAGGCCATCTACACCTGGTTCTTTTCCTTCAGTGTGTGTGTGTGTGTGTTGGTGTGTGTATTATGTGTGTTGGTGTGTGTATTATGTGTGTTGAAGTGTGTGTGTTATGTGTGTGTGTGTGGGTGCGTGTGTGGGTGTGTGTATGTGAGTGTGTTTGTGTGGGTGTGTATTTGTGTGTATGGGAGCAGGGAGTTTTGTGGGTGTGGGTGTGGGTAGGTGTGTGCGTGTGTGTGCACGTGTATGTGTGTGTGTGCATGCATACGTGTGTGCGTGTGTGTGCAAAATGAAAGATGAGTTTGTGTTGGACAGTGCTGTTGTATTTTGATGGGCTTGGCCTTGAAGAAGTTGGCAGAGAGAGGAGGAGCCTTTCCCTGTGACAGTTATCTGGTCAAGTGGTCCTGTCCTTTCTGCACCATTGACATGTCTGTTAATTGGACACGTCCACACTTACCTCATTTCTCTCCTCATTTCATAATGGAGGGCATTGGGTAGGAGGGGGTGGTCAGGAAAAAAAGAAGAAAAGAATTGAATGTAACTTAGCAAGGTGAACGTTTCTTTGACTGTGCACAGTAAGTGATCAAAGTTGTGTGTCGGTGCAGTCAGCAGGTGAAGGGAGAGGGGAGGTAAGCAGTGAAAGTTGTGTGTCGGTGCAGTCAGCAGGTGAAGGGAGAGGGGAGGTAAGCAGTGAAGTTTGTACCTTTGAACTCTGTGGACACGGACTCTCCTGACAGAATCTCTGACGTCGCAGAGGATGTTGTTCATGGCTCCCTGTGCACGAGGTCGAATAGTCTCAGACCTTATGACTCTAGACACCCAGCTAACAAGCTGATGATGATGATGGTTGTGATGATGATGATGATGATGATGAGGCGGTGGACAACACTGGTGGGTGGTTGCAGGGGGACAGTTTGATACGGTTCTATGAGGTGACGGACAAGGCGCCCTATGTGCACTTCCTCAACCTGTACAGCTCCAACACCCCACAGCGTGGCATGGGATACATGCCCAAGCGGGGCCTCAACGTCAACCACTGTGAAATTGCACGGTGAGTGGGCCTCCCCCCAACCCCCACTGATCCCCCCACCCACTGACCCGCTGACCCCTGCCATCCACAGACACCCCTCCCTGGACACTACTGACCTCTCATTACCC
This sequence comes from Babylonia areolata, assembly GCF_041734735.1. Taxonomy (NCBI): domain Eukaryota; kingdom Metazoa; phylum Mollusca; class Gastropoda; order Neogastropoda; family Buccinidae; genus Babylonia; species Babylonia areolata. Next base: position 1,583,836 of record NC_134887.1, read on the forward strand.
CCCTCCCCACCACCCACTGACCCGCTGACCCCTGCCATCCACAGACACCCCTCCCTGGACACTACTGACCTCTCATTACCCCCCTCCCCACCACCCACTGACCCGCTGACCCCTGCCATCCACAGACACTCCTCCCTGGACACTACTGACCTCTCATTACCCCCCTCCCCACCACCCACTGACCCGCTGACCCCTGCCATCCACAGACACCCCTCCCTGGACACTACTGACCTCTCATTACCCTTCTCCCCCCCACCACCCACTGACCCCTGCCATCCACAGACACCCCTCCCTGGACACTACTGACCTCTCATTACCCCCCTCCCCCCCACCACCCACTGACCCACTGACCCCTGCCATCCACAGACACCCCTCCCTGGACACTACTGACCTCTCATTACCCCCCTCCCCACCACCCACTGACCCACTGACCCCTGCCATCCACAGACACCCCTCCCTGGAAACTACTGACCTCTCATTACCCCCCTCACCCCCACCACCCACTAGCGCCCCATCACCCTGGTGCTCTACTGACACCCAGCTGACCCCAGCCCCAATAACCCTACTAACTTCCTCTGACTTGTTGACCCCCACTGACCTCCCATTGACCCTGCTGACCTCATTGACCCTCACTGACCTCCCTTTGACCCCACTGACCTCATTGACCCCACTGACCTCCCTTTGACCCCACTGACCTCATTGACCCTCACTGACCTCTCATTGACCCCCACTGAACTCCCATTGATCCTACTTACCTCTCACTGACCCCTATTGACCCCCACTGACCTATTAACTCCACTGACCTATGAACCTCACTCACCACTCAGACACAGCGGATTTTGATCTCACTGCCCTGTTGACTTTTCCGCTTTTTCCGCTGTGTCATCAGGAGCTTGTGGTGAATTTCTGTTGTTTCTAACAGCAGATGTTTTCACAGTAGGATATGGAGGTGCTGTTCCTGTTGACAGCAACTTGCTGCAGTACATTGTTTTCACAGTAAGATATGGAGGTGCTGTTCCTGTTGACAGCAACTTGCTGCAGTACATTGTTTTCACAGTAGGATATGGAGGTGCTGTTCCTGTTGACAGCAACTTGCTGCAGTACATTGTTTTCACAGTAAGATATGGAGGTGCTGTTCCTGTTGACAGCAACTTGCTGCAGTACATTGTTTTCACAGTAAGATATGGAGGTGCTGTTCCTGTTGACAGCAACTTGCTGCAGTACATTGTTTTCACAGTAAGATATGGAGGTGCTGTTCCTGTTGACAGCAACTTGCTGCAGTACATTGTTTTCACAGTAAGATATGGAGGTGCTGTTCCTGTTGACAGCAACTTGCTGCAGTACATTGTTTTCACAGTAAGATATGGAGGTGCTGTTCCTGCTGACAGCAACTTGCTGCAGCACATTGCCTTACCTTTTGGTGTGTGTTTATTTGTTTGTTTGTTTTTTTAGTGTGTGTGCATATATATGTGTATGTGTGTGCGCGGGGTTGCGTGTGCATGTGTTGGTGTATGCCAGCACATGGGCATATATGTATATATAATGCATTTGAGTGTGTGTGTGTGTGCATGTGTGTGTGCGTGCATGCATGTGCGTGTGTGTGTGAGACTTTGGAAATATATTTTTCCCTTATCAGACATGTATGTGATATCTTTATTTCAGTTTAGATTTAGTATATAAGTAATTATAAAGTATCAGTTGAAGCTGTCAGGCATCCTAACTTACACGAGAAATGCACATTTTCTGTAACTGTGATATGAGTGTAATTGGAGATGACTTTCATTTTTTAAGTTCCCTTTTTATATATATATATATATATATCTCTTAGACGTAAATTTATTCCTAAAGAGAACATAAAGCCAGTCTTTTTTTTTCATATATTTTTTTGTAATTATTCAAAGCAGGGAGAGGAGCGTGTTTAAATCTGGAAAAAATCATGAAGAAGGGAAAGATTGATATGTGATATATTTTATATTTATTTTACCCTTGTTCATGTGTTAGAATAATTGTTCATATAAAAAAAAAATTTTTGAATTACCTGTTAAATCATCAAATCAGTTTGCTTAGTTGACTTCAAATGTTTTCTAAAACTAAAGCAGTGTATATGTTGCTAATGTCACTCCTCCATGTATGTGTGTGTTGTGTGTGTTGTGTGTGCGTGTGTGTGTGTGTGTTGTGTGTGTGTGTGTGTGTGTGTGTGTGCAGGTTTTACAAACTGCACAACAACGGTCTGTGCGAGGTGATTCCCTTCACAGTGCCCAGAAAGGTCAGCCGCTGTTTCCTCTCTCTCTTGTCGGCACACCTCTCACTGTCTCTGACTGCATGTCTGTGTGCGTTTGCCTGGAAGGGGTACACGTTGACGTCTTGTATTATGTGAATGTGTGTGTGTGAGAGAGAGAGAGAGAGGTGCATGTGTGAGTGAGAGAGAGAGAGAGAGATAGTGAGGTTCATGTGTGAGTGAGAGAGTGAGGTGCATGTGTGAGTGAGAGAGTGAGGTGCATGTGTGAGTGAGAGAGAGAGAGAGGTTCATGTGTGAGTGAGAGAGTGAGGTGCATGTGTGAGTGAGAGAGAGAGGTGCATGTGAGTGAGAGAGAGAGAGAGAGAGGTTCATGTGTGAGTGAGAGAGATAGAGAGAGGTGCATGTGTGAGTGAGAAAGAGAGAGAGTGAGGTTCATGTGTGAGTGAGAGAGTGAGGTGCATGTGTGAGTGAGAGAGTGAGGTGCATGTGTGAGTGAGAGAGAGAGAGGTGCATGTGTGAGTGAGAGAGTGAGGTGCATGTGTGAGTGAGAGAGTGAGGTGCATGTGTGAGTGAGAGAGAGAGAGGTGCATGTGTGAGTGAGAGAGATAGAGAGAGGTGCATGTGTGAGTGAGAGAGTGAGGTGCATGTGTGAGTGAGAGAGTGAGGTGCATGTGTGAGTGAGAGAGATAGAGAGAGGTGCATGTGTGAGTGAGAGAGAGAGAGAGGTGCATGTGTGAGTGAGAGAGTGAGGTGCATGTGTGAGTGAGAGAGTGAGGTGCATGTGTGAGTGAGAGAGAGAGAGAGGTGCATGTGTGAGTGAGAGAGTGAGGTGCATGTGTGAGTGAGAGAGATAGAGAGAGGTGCATGTGTGAGTGAGAGATAGAGAGGTGCATGTGTGAGTGAGAGAGTGAGGTTCATGTGTGAGTGAGAGAGTGAGGTGCATGTGTGAGTGAGAGAGTGAGGTGCATGTGTGAGTGAGAGAGATAGAGAGAGGTGCATGTGTGAGTGAGAAAGAGAGAGAGAGGTGCATGTGTGAGTGAGAGAGTGAGGTGCATGTGTGAGTGAGAAAGAGAGAGAGAGGTGCATGTGTGAGTGAGAGAGTGAGGTGCATGTGTGAGTGAGAGAGAGAGGTGCATGTGTGAGTGAGAGAGAGAGAGTGAGGTGCATGTGTGAGCGAGAGAGATAGAGAGAGAGAGGTGCATGTGTGAGTGAGAAAGAGAGAGAGTGAGGTGCATGTGTGAGTGAGAGAGATAGAGAGAGGTGCATGTGTGAGTGAGAGAGAGAGAGTGAGGTGCATGTGTGAGCGAGAGAGATAGAGAGAGGTGCATGTGTGAGTGAGAGAGAGAGAGTGAGGTGCATGTGTGAGCGAGAGAGATAGAGAGAGGTGCATGTGTGAGTGAGAAAGAGAGAGAGTGAGGTGCATGTGTGAGTGAGAGAGAGAGAGGTGCATGTATGAGAGAGAGAGCAAGCGACAGAGAGAGGGGGGTGCATATGTGTTGAAGAGAGAGAGAGGCGAATGTGTGAGTGAGAGAGAGGTGTGTGTGTGTGAGAGAGAGGTGTGTGAGAGAGAGAGAGGTGTGTGAGAGAGAGAGAGGTGTGTGTGTGAGAGAGAGAGAGGTGTGTGTGTGAGAGAGAGAGAGAGAGAGAGAGAGAGGTGTGTGTGAGAGAGAGAGGTGTGTGTGAGAGAGAGAGAGAGGTGTGTGAGAGAGAGGTGTGTGTGTGAGAGATTCAAGATTCAAAAAAGATTCAAAAACTTTATTACTCAAGGATAAAGATTTTAGGCATCGCGAGAGAGATGAGAGAGAGAGAGGTGTGTGAGAGAGAGGTGTGTGTGTCCTTTGGGGAAAGGCACTTTCCCCTGATTGTCCTCACCCCATCCAGATGTCAGTTTTGACCTGACTTTGGTCAGGGAGGATTTAAAGTGGCAGGAGAGGACTGAGCCCCACCATCCAGATGTCAGTTTTGACCTGACTTTGGTCAGGGAGGATTTAAAGTGGCAGGAGAGGACTGAGCCCCACCATCCAGATGTCAGTTTTGACCTGACTTTGGTCAGGGAGGATTTAAAGTGGCAGGAGAGGACTGAGCCCCACCATCCAGATGTCAGTTTTGACCTGACTTTGGTCGGGGAGGATTTAAAGTGGCAGGAGAGGACTGAGCCCCACCATCCAGATGTCAGTTTTGACCTGACTTTGGTCGGGGAGGATTTAAAGTGGCAGGAGAGGACTGAGCCCCACCATCCAGCACCCAGCCCCAGATACAGTGCACATGAATACACTGCCCACAATGGCCTTAAAGAGGCTTTGGGACTGTGAACCTTAGTCTTGAACCTTGCATGAGAGAGTGTTTGAGGTGTGTTGTGTGGTGTGGGCAGTCGGAGCTGTTCCAAGATGACCTGTACCCGGACACTGCTGGAGAGCAAGCCGCCATCTCCGCCGATGATTTCTTCCAGGGCCAGGATGCTGACCCTATTCTGGTGGGTGGTCAGGGACAACCCCAGTTTTGTCTGTCTTTAGTGGAGTACATATAGAAATTGTTATGTCTTTGTATTGATTAGGATATGCAAACAAGCTCACAAGCACTCATCATAGATACGGCCAAAAGAAAAAAAAGAGAGCAATACCCTTCTTCTTTGTTTGTGGGCTGCAACTCCCATGTTCATTCACATGTACTTGAGTGGGCTTTAACGTGTGTGACCGTTTTTACCCCACCATGTAGGCAGCCATGCTGTTTACAGGGGTGTGCATGCAGGGTATGTTCTTGTTTCCATAACCAACCGAACGCTGACATGGATTACAGGATCTTTAATGTGTGTATGTGATCTCCTTGCGTATACACACGAAGGGGGTTCAGGCACTAATGGATCTGCACTTATGTTGACCTGAGGGGTCAGAAAAATCTCCACCCTTTATCCACCAGGCGCTGTTACTAAGATTCAAAGCCAGGACCCTGAGATTGAAAGTCCAGCGCTTTAACCACTTGGCTATTGCGCCCATCTAAAGAGCAATAAACCTTGGTCTCTTCTTCGTTAGAATTATCTTCCCTTGTCTGCTCTTGTTCCTTGTCTTATAATGTCCTCAAGCAAATCCAGCACTGACAAATGGTCACCAGGTCAACACCAGACACACAGGCGGTTAAGTACTGTTGTTGTTATTAACCCTCTTACCCACAGGACGTTCAGCACTAATCACCCCTTAAATCCCATGCCAAGGTGAATAACTCTTGCCATTTTCGATGGTGGATAATTATAAACATTGATTAAAATATAATTACCTTCTTTTGTTGCACATGTTTATTTTTCCTGCATTCTACACTTAATAAAGTTGCAGAAGAATTTGTGTTTCCAGGCTCATGTTGCTTTGTATTTACAAAAAAAAAAATGTATCAAATTTGATGGTCAACTTTGAAAAAAATTCTTTTAAATACAGTATGATTTTCTTTTAAATAAGTTTATCTGGTCTGCAGTGACTTCTAACACATCTTCTTTTTTATTCTTTTTCTTACTCAACTTGAATTCCAACAATGAACATGCTGGTTTTTATGTTCTTTTCATTTTGAGCGATGGTGTGTTTTCCTATGATGGTCGGGAGAAAAACAACAGCAAACAAACAAAAACAAACAACAAACTTACCTCACATGTATTTTCTCCCTAATGGAAAAAATAAAAAAATCCATTTAACTAGCAAAATCAGGAAGATTGTGCAGAATGTAAATAAGTATCAGTGCAATCAGCGACTGACAGTATCGATTTTGACGGTCTGGCGATCGATTTATGATTTCGGAGGTCTGGCGATTGATTCATGATTTCAGAGGTCCGGCGATCGATTCACGATTTCGGAAGTCCGGTGATTGATTCACACACAAGTACCAACTACACTCTCAATATCGGTAAAACTCAGTCAGTGGATGTACGATCAACTTTTATAAAATTCTCACGCAGAAATCATCTTCAGAATAGTCATTTGGATTATGCTACTATGATCGACAGTCATCGAACTCATCTTGCAACTTTGAAACTTCAAAACTTTGGCAAAACTTGACCAAACGAGTAATATATTTCACTGAACTAGCACATTCAGGAACATCGTGCAGAACGCCAATAAATATAAGTGAAATCAAGACTAACTCACTGACAGTATTGATTTTGGAGGTCCGGCGTTTGATTCATGATTTCGGAGGTCCGGTGATCGATTCACGTTCAAGTGACCAACTTCACTTTCATTGTCAGCATAACTCGGTCAGTCGATATCTAGGTCACTCAGTTCAATCGATTTTTTATGAGATTCTCATGCAAAAATCATTAAAACGGTTCAAAGTCATCTTCAGAATCGGTGTTCAGATTATGCTTAAGCTCTCGGCAATCATCAAACTCGTCTTGCAACTTTAAAAATTCACAACTTTGTCAAAATTCAAGCAAATTGGACTCTGAAAAGTGCAAAATGCATGGCAGGAAGTGCCGAAAATGAGGGTGTGAATCTTGCGAGAGTCTCGTTTATGTAAACAACAATGGCTGCGTCCATAGTAAGCACGTGCTTAGACGACGGTACTGGGCGTGTGGGGGTGTTACACTGCAAGTCGACATTGGGCGAGTTGGGGGTATAATGGTTTAGCACTTCGGCACTGTCTCTCAGCTCTTCCTGAAGCGTCACCTGCCATCAGCACTGAAATGTATGGTGGGAGGGTGAAGGGGGAGAGGGGATTGGTTTGAGTTGTCTGTTTAGTGCTGTGAAAAGAAATGTATTTGTGCTGGTGTGTTCTGTTGATTTCTGACCTGTGCATGTGTGTGTGAGCCCATGGTGTGCGTGTGTGTGTCCTGTTGGTTTAACATTGACATTTGCTCAGCAGCTGCAGATGGGAGAATCCACAGTGGGCTGGGTGGTAAACTTCAGTAAAACCAATCACTTTCTTCCTCATAAAGATGCCAGAGATAATGTGGAGATGCTAGAGAGATGTGGAGATGCCAGAGATGTGGACATGCTAGAGAGATGTGGTACTGCTACAGTTAGATGCGGTGATGCTACAGTTAGATTTGGAGATGCTAGTGAGATTTAGATATGCCAGAGAGATGTGGGGATGTCAGACAGAGAGATGTGGGGATGTCAGAGAGATGTGGGGATGTCAGAGAGATGTGGGGATGTCAGAGACAGAGAGATGTGGGGATGTCAGACAGAGAGATGTGGGGATGTCAGAGAGATGTGGGGATGTCAGAGACAGAGAGATGTGGGGATGTCAGAGACGTGGGATGTCAGAGAGATGTGGGGATGTCAGAGACAGAGAGATGTGGGGATGTCAGAGACAGAGAGATGTGGGAATGTCAGAGAGATGTGGGGATGTCAGAGACAGAGAGATGTGGGAATGTCAGAGAGATGTGGGGATGTCAGAGACAGAGAGATGTGGGAATGTCAGAGAGATGTGGGGATGTCAGAGACAGAGAGATGTGGGAATGTCAGAGACAGAGATGTGGGGATGTCAGAGACAGAGATGTGGGAATGTCAGAGAGATGTGGGGATGTCAGAGACAGAGAGATGTGGGAATGTCAGAGAGATGTGGGGATGTCAGAGACAGAGATGTGGGAATGTCAGAGAGATGTGGGGGATGTCAGAGACAGAGAGATGTGGGAATGTCAGAGAGATGTGGGGGATGTCAGAGACAGAGAGATGTGGGGATGTCAGAGACAGAGAGATGTGGGAATGTCAGAGAGATGTGGGGGATGTCAGAGACAGAGAGATGTGGGGATGTCAGAGACGTGGGATGTCAGAGAGATGTGGGGATGTCAGAGACAGAGAGATGTGGGAATGTCAGAGAGATGTGGGGATGTCAGAGACAGAGAGATGTGGGAATGTCAGAGAGATGTGGGGGATGTCAGAGACAGAGAGATGTGGGGATGTCAGAGAGATGTGGGGGATGTCAGAGAAAGAGAGATGTGGGAATGTCAGAGAGATGTGGGGGATGTCAGAGACAGAGAGATGTGGGAATGTCAGAGAGATGTGGGGGATGTCAGAGACAGAGAGATGTGGGAATGTCAGAGAGATGTGGGGGATGTCAGAGACAGAGAGATGTGGGGATGTCAGAGACAGAGAGATGTGGGAATGTCAGAGAGATGTGGGGATGTCAGAGACAGAGAGATGTGGGATGTCAGAGAGATGTGGGGATGTCAGAGACAGAGAGATGTGGGAATGTCAGAGACAGAGAGATGTGGGGGATGTCAGAGACAGAGAGATGTGGGAATGTCAGAGAGATGTGGGGATGTCAGAGACAGAGAGATGTGGGGATGTCAGAGACAGAGAGATGTGGGAATGTCAGAGAGATGTGGGGGATGTCAGAGACAGAGAGATGTGGGGATGTCAGAGACAGAGAGATGTGGGAATGTCAGAGAGATGTGGGGATGTCAGAGACAGAGAGATGTGGGGATGTCAGAGACAGAGAGATGTGGGAATGTCAGAGAGATGTGGGGATGTCAGAGATGTGGGATGTCAGAGAGATGTGGGGGATGTCAGAGACAGAGAGATGTGGGGATGTCAGAGAGATGTGGGGATGTCAGAGACATGTACTTGTTTTTTAACACACACCCCCACCCCACCCCCCTCCACTGGACCTGGAGTGGTCTGGGTGCTAGTCCTTGGGATGACATGTTACAGACCTGCTGACTGCAGCGTTGAGAGCGTAGCATTGAAATGGGACAGAATGAAGCCAGCCACAAGATGAAGGGAGGATTGGGGGGGACTGAGAACTGCCTGTGTGTGTGTGTGTATGAACATGCATGTTGGATGATATGTAGGGGTGTGTGTGTGCATGTGTTTGTGTGTGAACATGTATATGTGGTGTGTGTGTGTGTGTGTGTGTGTGAACATGTATATGTGTTGTGTGTGTCTCTGTGTGTGTGAACATGTATATGTGTTGTGTGTATGTGAACATGTATATGTGTTGTGTGTGTGTGTGTGTGTGAACATGTATATGTGTTGTGTGTGTGTGTGTGAACATGTATATGTGTTGTGTATGTGTGTGTGTGAACATGTATATATGTTTGTGTGTGTGTGTGTGTGTGTGAACATGTATATGTGTAGTGTGTGTGTGTGTGTGTGTGAACATGTATATGTGTTGTGTGTGTGTGAACATGTATATGTGGTGTGTGTGTGTGTGTGTGTGAACGTGTATATGTGTTGTGTGTGTGTGTGTGAACATGTATATGTGTTGTGTGTGTGTGTGAACATGTACATGTGTTGTGTGTGTGTGTGTGTGAACATGTATATGTGTTGTGTGTGTGTGTGAATATGTGTTGTGTGTGTGTGTGAACATGTATATGTGTTGTGTGTGTGTGTGAACATGTACATGTGTGTGTGTGTGTGAACATGTATATGTGTTGTGTGTGTGTGTGTGAACATGTATATGTGTTGTGTGTGTGTGTGTGTGAACATGTATATGTGTTTGTGTGTGTGTGTGTGTGTGTGTGAACATGTATATGTGTTGTGTGTGTGTGTGTGTGTGTGTGTGAACATGTACATGTGTTGTGTGTGTGTGTGTGAACATGTATATGTGTTGTGTGTGTGTGAACATGTACATGTTATGTGTGTGTGTGTGAACATGTACATGTGTTGTGTGTGTGTGTGTGAACATGTATATGCGTGTGTGTGTGTGAACATGTATATGTGTTGTGTGTGTGTGAACATGTATATGTGTTGTGTGTGTGTGTGTGTGTGTGTGAACATGTACATGTGTGTGTGTGTGTGTGTGAACATGTATATGTGTTGTGTGTGTGTGAGAACATATATTTTGGTGTCATATACTGTACCATGTCAAACTGATGCAAACTAGGCCTATTGCAGTATTGGTTTGCTCTGCTTGGCCAAATTTCGCGCGGCTAACAGTGAAAAGACGGGCCCGCCCGCTCTCAGCCAATCAAACGCCTCTAAAAGCTATAAGCGCTGAATCATTCCTTTGGCCAAGGCTCTCCACGCCATCTTGTCAGGTTTACGCTCTGTCTCGTCTTACGCTTTTTTCGGCTATTAAGCGTATCCTTTTGGCCTTATTTTGTTGCATGCGGCTTGTGTTTATTGTATTCTTACATTCTGTGTACTCGATTCGACTCGGCACCCTCGATTCGTTCGTGAGAACATATATATGTGTTGTGTGTGTGTGAACATGTATATGTGTTGTGTGTCATGTACATGTGTTGTGTGTGTCTGTGAACATGTATATGTGTTGTGTGTCATGTACATGTGTTGTGTGTGTGCAGGTGTCACTGAAGGAGGGGGTTCAATCCTCGCAGAAGGAGAAGCTAAAAGTGGTCCGGCGCTCCAACGTACTGGACAAGGCCCCGCCCAACCGCTCGTCCTCAGCACAGCAGGCCGCCAACAATGCTGCCTCTGAGGCTGCCCCTGCCGCCGCTGCCCTCCCCCCCGTGAGTCCCCCCTCCTCCCTCCTCCTCTCCTGTCTGGATGAACTGGTAGCTGGGTGTGAAGAGTGAGAGTCGAGTGGCTGAGAGAGACGTGCTGTGAACAAGGAGAGCGTTTGGTTGAACAAGGCCGGACAGTTGGGTAAGGCTGAGCCGTGTGCAGTTGGTGGAAGGGTGAGAAGCAAAGGTGTTGATTGGATGGTGTGAGACACTGTGAGTGTTGATTTCTTCCGTGACAAGGCCATGTTGGGCAAGTTTTAGGTCTTCCAAATGAAACCCACCATGAGTTCAGGAAGGATATAAAAATGCAGCCGAAAGCGCTTTTGGCACTGCAAATTTATGTACACACACTTTTCCACACACACACACACACACCCTGCCCTGTACCCGCAAATGTTAAATCTGAAATATATGATAATTAACCATAATGACATTAATTGGTGACAAGAATCACTTACATTTGTATTTGTATTTCTATTTCTTTTTATCACAACAGAATTCTCTGTGTGAAATTTGGGCTGCTCTCCCCGGGGAGAGCACATCACTACACTACAGCGCCACCCATTTTTTTTGGTAGTTTTTCCTGCGTGCAGTTTTATTTGTTTTTCCTATCGAAGTGGATTTTTCTACAGAATTTTGCCAGGAACAGCCCTTTTGTTGCCGTGGATTCTTTTACGTGCACTAAGTGCATGATGCACACGGGACCTCGGTTTATCATCTCATCCGAATGACTAGCGTCCAGACCACCACTCAATGTCTTGTGGAGGGGGAGAAAATATCGGCGACTTTAGATTCCGTCCCGCCTTCTTTCCCCCCCACCCATCCCAACCCTCCCTTTCCTGTGTGTGTGGTGTTGACCTGACCTGGTGACCCTGTGTGTGGTGTTGACCTGACCTGGTGACCCTGTGTGTGTGGTGTTGACCTGACCTGGTGACCCTGTGTGTGTGGTGTTGACCTGACCTGGTGACCCTGTGTGTTGGTGTTGACCTGACCTGGTGACCCTGTGTGTGTGGTGTTGACCTGACCTGGTGACCCTGTGTGTGGTGTTGACCTGACCTGGTGACCCTGTGTGTGTGGTGTTGACCTGACCTGGTGACCCTGTGTGTGTGGTGTTGACCTAGTGACCCTGTGTGTGTGGTGTTGACCTGACCTGGTGACCCTGTGTGTGTGGTGTTGACCTGACCTGGTGACCCTGTGTGTTGGTGTTGACCTGACCTGGTGACCCTGTGTGTGTGGTGTTGACCTGACCTGGTGACCCTGTGTGTGGTGTTGACCTGACCTGGTGACCCTGTGTGTGTGGTGTTGACCTAGTGACCCTGTGTGTGTGGTGTTGACCTGACCTGGTGACCCTGTGTGTAGTGTTGACCTGACCTGGTGACCCTGTATGTGTGGTGTTGACCTGACCTGGTGACCCTGTGTGTGTGGTGTTGACCTGACCTGGTGACCCTGTGTGTAGTGTTGACCTGACCTGGTGACCCTGTGTGTGTGGTGTTGACCTGACCTGGTGACCCTGTGTGTGTGGTGTTGACCTGACCTGGTGACCCTGTGTGTAGTGTTGACCTGACCTGGTGACCCTGTGTGTGGTGTTGACCTGACCTGGTGACCCTGTGTGTGTGTGGTGTTGACCTGACCTGGTGACCCTGTGTGTGTGGTGTTGACCTGACCTGGTGACCCTGTGTGTTGGTGTTGACCTGACCTGGTGACCCTGTGTGTTGGTGTTGACCTGACCTGGTGACCCTGTGTGTGTGGTGTTGACCTGACCTGGTGACCCTGTGTGTGTGGTGTTGACCTGACCTGGTGACCCTGTGTGTGTGGTGTTGACCTGACCTGTCAGAGACAGAGAGATGTGGGGATGTCAGAGAGATGTGGGGGATGTCAGAGACAGAGAGATGTGGGGATGTCAGAGAGATGTGGGGATGTCAGAGACAGAGAGATGTGGGAATGTCAGAGAGATGTGGGGATGTCAGAGACAGAGAGATGTGGGAATGTCAGAGAGATGTGGGGATGTCAGAGACAGAGAGATGTGGGAATGTCAGAGAGATGTGGGGATGTCAGAGACAGAGAGATGTGGGAATGTCAGAGAGATGTGGGGGATGTCAGAGACAGAGAGATGTGGGGATGTCAGAGACAGAGAGATGTGGGAATGTCAGAGAGATGTGGGGATGTCAGAGATGTGGGATGTCAGAGAGATGTGGGGGATGTCAGAGAGATGTGGGGGATGTCAGAGACAGAGAGATGTGGGGATGTCAGAGACAGAGAGATGTGGGAATGTCAGAGAGATGTGGGGATGTCAGAGATGTGGGATGTCAGAGAGATGTGGGGGATGTCAGAGAGATTTGGGGGATGTCAGAGACAGAGAGATGTGGGGATGTCAGAAAGATGTGGGGATGTCAGAGACATGTACTTGTTTTTTAACACACACACCCCACCCCACCCCCCTGACCTGACCTGACCTGATGACCCTGTGTGTTGGTGTTGACCTGACCTGGTGACCCTGTGTGTTGGTGTTGACCTGACCTGGTGACCCTGTGTGTTGGTGTTGACCTGACCTGGTGACCTTGTGTGTGTTGACCTGATGACCCTGTGTGTGGTGTTGACTTGGTGACCCTGTGTGTGGTGATGACCTGGTGACCTTGTGTGTGTGGTGTGTTGACCTGGTGACCCTGTGTGTGGTGTTGACCTGACCTGGTGACCTTGTGTGTGTGGTGTGTTGACCTGGTGACCCTGTGTGTGGTGTTGACCTGACCTGGTGACCTTGTGTGTGTGGTGTGTTGACCTGGTGACCCTGTGTGTGGTGTTGACCTGGTGACCCTGTGTGTGGTGTTGACCTGGTGACCCTGTGTGTGGTGATGACCTGGTGACCCTGTGTGTGGTGTTGACCTGGTGACCCTGTGTGTGGTGATGACCTGGTGACCCTGTGTGTGGTGATGACCTGGTGACCCTGTGTGTACCTGGTGACCCTGTGTGTGGTGTTGACCTGGTGACCCTGTGTGTGGTGTTGACCTGGTGACCCTGTGTGTGGTGTTGACCTGGTGACCCTGTGTGTGGTGTTGACCTGACCTGGTGACCTTGTGTGTGTGGTGTGTTGACCTGGTGACCCTGTGTGTGGTGTTGACCTGGTGATCCTGTGTGTACCTGGTGACCCTGTGTGGTGATAACCTGGTGACCCTGTGTGTAGCTGGCCATGCAGTGTGCAGAATGGCAACTGGCACCTGTCTTCAGCCTTGACACTCTGCCCAACTAGTGTAAGCCATGCAGACCCCCTTTGGCACTATTCCTGTTTTGTTATCATTCGGATGAGACAGCATCAGTTAGCACTTAGCACCGAAAGAGTTGTTCCTCGCAAAATCTTGTAGAAAAATCTGCTGTGATTTGGGGGGAGGGGGGGGGGATATTCTGTAGTGACACGCTTTTCCTGGGGAGAGCAGCATGAATTTGTCACAGAGAAATCTGTCATGTCAAAATGTAATGTAACACATCACAAAACCCCAGCAAAACAATAAATGCAAGGACGTGAAATTAAACTGAAAGAAAATATATTGACATGTAAGTTAGTGAAATATGATTCCTCTTGATGAGCTCGGTGTATGTCACGGCAGCCATAACAGATTGTTTTCCTGTGAGCAGTTGGGAGATGATGGAATGAAATTTGAAATGGACAGTGGAAGCTGAAATTGAAAGGAGGCCGATCAAAACCCATAGGCGCTTAGATTCAGCCACCCATACTTACGCAGCAATTCACGGTTCCCTCAGAGTCCTGGAAGGCTGGAAAAGTCTTAGGAAAAACAAAAAAAACATTTCCAAGTTTGGAAAAGTCCTAGATACCAGAGTTTACCCTGCGTGGTCTGGAAAAGTCCTAGATACCAGTGTTTACCCTGCGTGGTCTGGAAAAGTCCTAGATACCAGTGTTTACCCTGCGTGGTGTGGAAAAGTCCTAGATACCAGAGTTTACCCTGCGTGGTCTGGAAAAGTCCTAGATACCAGAGTTTACCCTGCGTGGTCTGGAAAAGTCCTAGATACCAGTGTTTACCCTGCGTGGTCTGGAAAAGTCCTAGATACCAGTGTTTACCCTGCGTGGTCTGGAAAAGTCCTAGATACCAGTGTTTACCCTGCGTGGTCTGGAAAAGTCCTAGATACCAGAGTTTACCCTGCGTGGTCTGGAAAAGTCCTAGATACCAGTGTTTACCCTGCGTGGTCTGGAAAAGTCCTAGATACCAATGTTTACCCTGCGTGGTCTGGAAAAGTCCTAGATACCAGTGTTTACCCTGCGTGGTCTGGAAAAGTCCTAGATACCAATGTTTACCCTGCGTGGTCTGGAAAAGTCCTAGATACCAGAGTTTACCCTGCGTGGTCTGGAAAAGTCCTAGATACCAGTGTTTACCCTGCGTGGTCTGGAAAAGTCCTAGATACCAGTGTTTACCCTGCGTGGTCTGGAAAAGTCCTAGATACCAGTGTTTACCCTGCGTGGTCTGGAAAAGTCCTAGATACCAGTGTTTACCCTGCGTGGTCTGGAAAAGTCCTAGATACCAGAGTTTACCCTGCGTGGTCTGGAAAAGTCCTAGATACCAGTGTTTACCCTGCGTGGTCTGGAAAAGTCCTAGATACCAGTGTTTACCCTGCGTGGTGTGGAAAAGTCCTAGATACCAGAGTTTACCCTGCGTGGTCTGGAAAAGTCCTAGATACCAATGTTTACCCTGCGTGGTCTGGAAAAGTCCTAGATACCAGTGTTTACCCTGCGTGGTCTGGAAAAGTCCTAGATACCAGAGTTTACCCTGCGTGGTCTGGAAAAGTCCTAGATACCAGAGTTTACCCTGCGTGGTCTGGAAAAGTCCTAGATACCAGTGTTTACCCTGCGTGGTCTGGAAAAGTCCTAGATACCAGTGTTTACCCTGCGTGGTCTGGAAAAGTCCTAGATACCAGAGTTTACCCTGCGTGGTCTGGAAAAGTCTTGCGATTTGATCACGGAAAAATAAGATAAAGCAACAGCAGTAGAAGCACTAAAAATGAAATATTGATGTCACCCCCTGGAAATGGAATATGGCTGCTGTGAACGGAGTAGTGGTGAGAGAATTGGAGGGTACAGGACTGAATCCCACACTCGCCAGATTTTCTGCACCTCCACTAGATCTTGATTGGTGGTCTGGGCTCAAGTCATTCAGATAAGACAGTAAACAGAGGCCTATGTGCAGCATGCACTTAATGTGCCTGGACTTTAGTCTCCATGTTTTGTAGTCCCATATTTGGACTTGTCTACCTACCTCCCCCTCCACTAGACCATGAGTGGTGGTGTGAGTGCTAGTCTTTCGGATGAGACTGGATAATGAAGTCCCATGTGCAGCTTGTACTTGGTGCATGTGAAAGAACTAAGGCAGTGAAAGGGTTATCCCTGACAAAATTCTGTGGAAAATCCACTTTGACAGTAAAACAAATGTACCTGTAGACAGCCATTGACAGTAAAACAAAGCACCTGTAGACAGCCACTCTGACAGTTAAACACCTGTAGACAGCCACTCTGACAGTTAAACAAAACACCTGTAGACAGCCACTCTGACAGTAAAATACCTGTAGACAGCCACTCTGACAGTAAAACACCTGTAGACAGCCACTCTGACAGTAAAACACCTGTAGACAGCCACTCTGACAGTAAAACAAAACACCTGTAGACAGCCACTCTGACAGTTAAACACCTGTAGACAGCCACTCTGACAGTTAAACACCTGTAGACAGCCACTCTGACAGTTAAACAAAACACCTGTAGACAGCCACACTGACAGTAAAACACCTGTAGACAGCCACTCTGACACTAAAACAAAACACCTGTAGACAGCCACTCTGACAGTAAAACACCTGTAGACAGCCACTCTGACAGTAAAACACCTGTAGACAGCCACTCTGACAGTAAAACACCTGTAGACAGCCACTCTGAGCCACTCTGACAGTAAAACACCTGTAGACAGCCACTCTGATAGTAAAACACCTGTAGACAGCCACTCTGACAGTTAAACAAAACACCTGTAGACAGCCACACTGACAGTTAAACAAAACACCTGTAGACAGCCACTCTGACAGTAAAACACCTGTTGACAGCCACTCTGACAGTAAAACACCTGTAGACAGCCACTCTGACAGTTAAACAAAACACCTGTAGACAGCCACACTGACAGTAAAGCACCTGTTGACAGCCACTCTGACAGTAAAACACCTGTTGACAGCCACTCTGACAGTAAAACACCTGTTGACAGCCACTCTGACAGTAAAACAAAACACCTGTAGACAGCCACTCTGACAGTAAAGCACCTGTGGACAGCCACTCTTAACAGTAAAACACCTGTAGACAGCCACTCTGACAGTAAAACACCTGTAGACAGCCACTCTGACAGTAAAACACCTGTAGACAGCCACTCTGAGCCACTCTGACAGTAAAACACCTGTTGACAGCCACTCTGACAGTTAAACAAAACACCTGTTGACAGCCACTCTGACAGTAAAACACCTGTAGACAGCCACTCTGACAGTAAAATACCTGTAGACAGCCACTATGACAGTAAAACACCTGTAGACAGCCACTCTGACAGTAAAACACCTGTAGACAGCCACTCTGACAGTAAAATACCTGTAGACAGCCACTATGACAGTAAAACACCTGTAGACAGCCACTCTGACAGTAAAACACCTGTAGACAGCCACTCTGACAGTAAAACACCTGTAGACAGCCACTCTGACAGTAAAACAAAACACCTGTAGACAGCCACTCTGACAGTAAAACAAAACACCTGTAGACAGCCACTCTGACAGTAAAACACCTGTAGACAGCCACTCTGACAGTAAAACACCTGTAGACAGCCACACTGACAGTAAAACACCTGTAGACAGCCACTCTGACAGTAAAACACCTGTAGACAGCCACACTGACAGTAAAACACCTGTAGACAGCCACACTGACAGTAAAACACCTGTAGACAGCCACTCTGACAGTAAAACACCTGTAGACAGCCACTCTGACAGTAAAACACCTGTAGACAGCCACACTGACAGTAAAACACCTGTAGACAGCCACTCTGACAGTAAAACACCTGTTGACAGCCACACTGACAGTAAAACACCTGTAGACAGCCACTCTGACAGTAAAACACCTGTTGACAGCCACTCTGACAGTAAAACACCTGTAGACAGCCACACTGACAGTAAAACACCTGTAGACAGCCACACTGACAGTAAAACACCTGTAGACAGCCACTCTGACAGTAAAACACCTGTTGACAGCCACTCTGACAGTAAAACAAAACACCTGTAGACAGCCACTCTGACAGTAAAACACCTGTAGACAGCCACTCTGACAGTTAAACAAAACACCTGTTGACAGCCACTCTGACAGTAAAACACCTGTAGACAGCCACACTGACAGTAAAACACCTGTAGACAGCCACTCTGACAGTAAAACACCTGTTGACAGCCACTCTGACAGTAAAACATCTGTAGACAGCCACTCTGACAGTAAAACACCTGTTGACAGCCACTCTGACAGTAAAACACCTGTTGACAGCCACTCTGACAGTAAAACACCTGTAGACAGCCACACTGACAGTAAAACACCTGTGGACAGCCACTCTAACAGTAAAACACCTGTAGACAGCCACTCTGACAGTAAAACACCTGTTGACAGCCACTCTGACAGTAAAACACCTGTAGACAGCCACACTGACAGTAAACCACCTGTAGACAGCCACACTGACAGTAAAACACCTGTTGACAGCCACTCTGACAGTAAAACACCTGTAGACAGCCACTCTGACAGTAAAACACCTGTAGACAGCCACTCTGACAGTTAAACAAAACACCTGTTGACAGCCACTCTGACAGTAAAACACCTGTTGACAGCCACTCTGACAGTAAAACACCTGTTGACAGCCACTCTGACAGTTAAACAAAACACCTGTAGACAGCCACTCTGACAGTAAAACACCTGTAGACAGCCACTCTGACAGTAAAACACCTGTAGACAGCCACTCTGACAGTAAAACACCTGTTGACAGCCACTCTGACAGTAAAACACCTGTTGACAGCCACTCTGACAGTAAAACAAAACACCTGTTGACAGCCACTCTGACAGTAAAACACCTGTTGACAGCCACTCTGACAGTAAAACACCTGTTGACAGCCACTCTGACAGTTAAACAAAACACCTGTTGACAGCCACTCTGACAGTAAAACACCTGTTGACAGCCACTCTGACAGTAAAACACCTGTAGACAGCCACTCTGACAGTAAAACACCTGTAGACAGCCACTCTGACAGTAAAACTAAACACCTGTAGACAGCCACTCTGACAGTAAAACTAAACACCTGTTGACAGCCACTCTGACAGTAAAACTAAACACCTGTTGACAGCCACTCTGACAGTAAAACTAAACACTGCACTGTGCTGACACACTCTTCCTGGGTAGAGCAGTGTGAAGTTCACACAGTGATGTTTTGTGACAAACAGTAGTACAATATCTGGTGCAGTGAAAACCCACTGGTTACTTACCAGTGATCGTGGCAGTGGCATCTTGTGAACGCAGAAGAAGAAATATAGATGTCAAGAGAGTTTGTGGGGTTTTTTTCAGGAGCATCATTTAAACAAAACAGTGTATGAAGTTTTCATATGTTCTCATACTTGGAAAAAACACATTGATGATAGCATTAAGCCAAGATGAATTACCTCATTGTCAGTGCGACAAGTGATCACCACCAGTTTTGATGGATTTGTAATAATTCTGTAGTGTGTGCGCTTGCATTCTTATATATCTGTCTGTGACTTTGCTTTGGTGGTCTTGGAAAGTGTGAGGCAGGGAATTGAAGGAAAAAAGCAGGGGGGGAAAAGTGTGGAATTTTGTTTGCAGAGACTTGTGGGAACCTGAGCCCCATCCTTCCAGAGTCTCCCCCCCCCCAACCCCCACCCCGTACACCCCCCATCCCTCTCCGTCCCCCTTGCATGCACGCACAACCGCACACCAACCTCGACCTTTCATTGGAGTGAAATTACATCAGTGTCAATTTGTTTGTTTTTCTGTGGTTTTATTTGTGGATATATGTATATATATTACTCATTTTCTTTCTCTCTTTTTTTTTTTCATTTTGGAATGATGAATGAGAGTTTTCAACCATTTCTTTTTCTTTTTGTGATTGATTTGCTGGTGATTTTAGCTTTTGTGATAATAACATTGTGTTGACTTTGGGGGAATTGGTCCGATTTACTTTTCATTTGCTTGCCCTGCCCTCCTCCTTTGGTTTGGTTTTTTGTTTGGTTTGTTATTCTTGTTTTCAGAAATTGTATAGAAGTTGTAAATTGAGTGTAATATGTTGAGCTTGATTGATTGATTGATTGATTGGATTTGTAAGCTGTGTACATAGTTTGCAGCTTTTGTGGTAGGGTGGTGAAGGGGTGTGTACTAATTTCTGTTGAGGCGGTTCAGATCTTGAGCAGCACTGATGTTCCAACATTTTTGCAGTTATCCATAGCATATTGAAGTGTGTCACTGTGTGTGTGTGTGTGTATGTTTGTGTGCGTGCGTGTGT
>NC_134887.1:1606521-1649021 GCF_041734735.1 Babylonia areolata
AAAGACAGTCCTTTTTAAGTCCTTGAAGGTCTTTTTTGTTTTTTCTTGTTTTGTTTAAAGTTTCATTGATTTTGAAATGTGTCAATTTTGTATCTTTCTCTTTTTTTTTCTTCTCTGAAACAAATAGGTGTACACAGTTTCTGTCAATGATAAAGCACAACGAAATCTACCACTTGAATTTTAATTTAAATACACATACTGTAGCATAGCCCATTGGTGCAGACTCCAGCAGGTATTTAGTAAGATAGTAAAAGTCATTAACAAAAAAAACAACAATAAAAACAAATTAAAAAGGGGGGGGGGGGGGGGAGAGGATTTATAGGACTGAAATTGCTGATTTCATCCATGTGACAGACTAACCATTCATGCAAGGGGCATAAGTCAGCTCTCAGAACACCATGCCTTTCGGGATTCTCACTGTGAGACTTCTCACTTGTCAGCCTTTGGTGTTGTAAAGGGTTTTTAGAAAGTTCCAAACTGTTTGAACTGTGGAGAGAAATGGGCACAGTGGCCTCAACACTTGCCTTGACAGCAAGGGATATGGGATCCAGGGATTCATCTGAGCGTTAGACGATGGGTCAAAAATGACAAAAACATTCCCAGTCAAATCAGCACTTCATCTGACATTTCTTTTTGCCAGGGCAGTCAGTGTTTATGACCGTGATGCAGCTGGTTGTGTGTTTGTGTTGGGGGTGGCGGGTGTATGTATGTATGTGTGTGTTATAGTGTGTGTGTGTGTGTTGGAGGGTGGGGATGTGTATGTATGTATGTATGTGTGTGTTAGTGTGTGTGTTGGGGGGTGGGGATGTGTATGTAGAGGTTCATTAGTTAGGGGTGGATGGAGTGCATTAGTTAGGGTGGATGAGGTTCATTAGTTAGGGGTGGATGAGGTTCATTAGTTAGGGGTGGATGGGGTTCATTAGTTAGGGGTGGACGAGGTCCATTAGTTAGGGTGGATGGGGTTCATTAGTTAGGGTGGATGGGGTTCATTAGTTAGGGTGGATGGGGTGCATTAGTTAGGGGTGGATGGGGTTCATTAGTTAGGGTGGATGGGGTTCATTAGTTGGGAGTGGTTCATTAGTTAGGGGTGGATGGGGTTCATTAGTTAGGGGTGGTTCATTAGTTAGGGGTGGATGGGGTTCATTAGTTAGGGTGGATAGGGTTCTTTAGTTGGGAGTGGTTCATTAGTTAGGGGTGGTTCATTAGTTAGGGGTGGTTCATTAGTTAGGGGTGGATGGGGTTCATTAGTTAGGGGTGGTTCATTAGTTAGGGGTGGTTCATTAGTTAGGGGTGGTTCATTAGTTAGGGGTGGATGGGGTTCATTAGTTAGGGGTGGACGAGGTCCATTAGTTAGGGTGGATGGGGTTCATTAGTTAGGGTGGATGGGGTTCATTAGTTGGGGGTGGTTCATTAGTTAGGGGTGGTTCATTAGTTAGGGGTGGATGGGGTTCATTAGTTAGGGGTGGTTCATTAGTTAGGGGTGGACGAGGTCCATTAGTTAGGGGTGGATGGGGTTCGTTAGTTAGGGGTGGTTCATTAGTTAGGGGTGGATGGGGTTCGTTAGTTAGGGGTGGTTCATTAGTTAGGGGTGGATGGGGTTCGTTAGTTAGGGGTGGGTGGGGTTCATTAGTTAGGGGTGGTTCATTAGTTAGGGGTGGATGGGGTTCATTAGTTAGGGGTGGATGGGGTTCAT
Source organism: Babylonia areolata (assembly GCF_041734735.1). Lineage (NCBI taxonomy): Eukaryota > Metazoa > Mollusca > Gastropoda > Neogastropoda > Buccinidae > Babylonia > Babylonia areolata. The sequence goes on from NC_134887.1 coordinate 1,608,215, forward strand.
TAGTTAGGGGTGGATGGGGTTCGTTAGTTAGGGGTGGGTGTGGAGCATTAGTTATGGGTGTGTGGGGTGCGTTAGGGGTGGATGGGGTGCATTAGTTATGGGTGGGTGGGGTTCATTAGTTAGGGGTGGGTGTGCAGCATTAGTTATGGGTGTGTGGGGTGCGTTAGGGGTGGATGGGGTGCATTAGTTATGGGTGTGTGGGGTTCGTTAGTTAGGGGTGGGTGTGGAGCATTAGTTATGGGTGTGTGGGGTGCATTAGGGGTGGATGGGGTGCATTTGTTAGGGGTGGATGAGGCTGATTAGTTAGGGGTGGGTGGGGTGCATTAGGGGTGGATGAGGTTCATTAGTTAGGGGTGGGTGGGGTTCATTAGTTAGGGGTGGTTCATTAGTTAGGGGTGGGTGGGGTTCATTAGTTAGGGGTGGTTCATTAGTTAGGGGTGGGTGGGGTTCATTAGTTAGGGGTGGTTCATTAGTTAGGGGTGGGTGGGGTTCATTAGTTAGGGGTGGTTCATTAGTTAGGGGTGGGTGGGATTCATTAGTTAGGGGTGGTTCATTAGTTAGGGGTGGATTTGGTTGTCATCTATCCTTTGAGGGTGCTTTGGAGCTGGCTCTGGTCTCTTGTAGGTTGTTTTTGGGGTGTGTGTACATGGATTTGTGTGCACATGCATGATACATGTGTGTGTGCTCAGACTGCGGTTCCCACCCACCCACACCTCCTCAAAGGCTTCGTAATTGTGAACGGCATGCACACTGGTTGAATGCTAACCAACGGTTCTAATCAGGATGACCCAGTTTGGGACCTAACCCCACCCTGTCATTTGGTTACTAACTTTGTTCAGATTGTTGCCACCACCCCTTACCCTTACTCCTCCAAACAGACCTGACTTACAAGGTGCTTCTTGTAATCTTCATCATGTATGTTGTCAAGTCAGCATGTTTGATTGTCAGGTAGTGAAGTCTGCCTAGCAAAGGGAGGCAGCTATTTGTGCCAGTGGCACTGATAGGTTTGTAGACTGACCTGATAGAGATGTGATGTGTAACCAGGAAACTGATAGGTTTGTAGACTGACCTGATACAGATGTGATGTGTAACCAGGAAACTGATAGGTTTGTAGACTGACCTGATACAGATGTGATGTGTAACCAGGAAACTGATAGGTTTGTAGACTGACCTGATACAGATGTGATGTGTAACCAGGAAACTGATAGGTTTGTAGACTGACCTGATAGAGATGTGATGTGTAACCAAGAAAGGTGGAACACTTAGAGCTGTGCCTCTCGACTGCACATTTGTGGTCACCGTGATGATGGTGATCATGATGCCCATGATATTTTGATAATTAAGTAAATGAGTGAGTGAGTGAGTTTTTATGTGTGTGTGTGTGAAGTGTGTGTGTGTGTGTGTGTGTTAGTTTTCAAAATGCCTGGCACACAGCAGAAGCGTGCTGTCTGAAATACTTCCTGGTCCACACAGGGTGTGTGTATGACTGTGTGCATCCAAGCAGGCATCAACACGCACACACACGCACGCGCTCACACATGCATGCACGTACGCACGCGTGTGCACACACACACACAAATACACACACACACACACACACACACACACACACACACAAATACACTCACACTCACACACACACACACACGCACTTTCAACTTTCATTTACCTACAGAAATCATACTGACAGACATAAAACTGTACTGATAAGTCTGTGGGACTGTTGAAGTGATTGTGAAAGAGAGACGCAGGGAAATGGGGGTAGGGGTTGGGGACTGGTTTTTCTCTTCCTGCCATGTGAACTAGGGTGAGCCTTGTGCTGATGAAGGTGGTCTCTCTCTGCCCAGTGAACAGCCTCACACTGACCCCCCTGCTGGATTTTACCCCAGGGTCATTCTGGGTTGGGCTCCTCCAGTTGGAAATGACCCCCTCTCTACTGGTGTGCTAAAGCTGCTGAAAAAGGAGGGGAGGGGGGGAGGGTTGTTCTGGGCTAGCCTTCACTGCCCCATCCCACACACACACCCATCACCACCACCCTCACACATACACTCTTCATTGCATCTAAATGGAAGGAAACATGGCCCAGTTTGCTGAAATAGCTTGCAGTGATTTGTTTTGACTGGACAAATTGACCCCAGGGGGTTCATTTCAAAGTAGTATGGAATGGCTCCCATGACCATTAGGAGGAGGGTGTGGTAGGGGTGGGGGTTCCATGACCATCAAGAGGAGGGTGTGGTAGGGATGGGGGTTCCATGACCATTAGGAGGAGGGTGTGGTAGGGATGGGGGTTTGAAACCAAACTGGGGAGTTCAGTTCTTGACTAGGTTTATCCCTCTGGTGTCATTGAAGGCAAGTCTGCATTAACCCCGGGGGGTAATCTGGGCAGCCAGATCTGAACATAGGGTAAAAACCAATAGGGGTACAAATAGGCTGCTACACCACTGGACCAAGGCTAACCTGTGTGTGTGTGTGGGGGGTGGTGGTGGTGAGGGGGGGTGAATATGTGTATTTCCATGTGTGTATGTGTGTGTGTGTGGACAGTGTCACCGTGTAGCAGGAAAGCCAGGCATTGGTGCTGGGGTTGTGATGATTTTATCATGCCGCCATGTAGTTACTGAATACCCCTGCTTTCTAGAGTCCATCCCTCTCTCACGCTCCCTCGCCTTGCTTCTGTCTGGGGTTCTCCCACGTCACCCATCCTGTAACAGGGCACAGGGTAGGGCAGGGGGAGAGACAGGTGGGAGAGGGGTGGAGAGAGAGACAGGTGGGAGAGGGGTGAGGGTGGAGAGAGAGACAGGTGGGAGAGGGGTGGAGAGAGACAGGTGGGAGAGGGGTGGGGTGGAGAGAGAGACAGGTGGGAGAGGGGTGGAGAGAGAGACAGGTGGGAGAGGGGTGGAGAGAGAGACAGGTGGGAGAGGGGTGGAGAGAGAGAGACAGGTGGGAGAGGGGTGAGGGTGGAGAGAGAGACAGGTGGGAGAGGGGTGAGGGTGGGAGAGAGAGAGACAGGTGGGAGAGGGGTGGGGGTGGAGAGAGAGACAGGTGGGAGGGGTGAGGGTGGAGAGAGACAGGTGGGAGAGGGGTGAGAGAGAGAGACAGGTGGGAGAGGGGTGAGGTGGAGAGAGACAGGTGGGAGAGGGGTGGAGAGAGAGACAGGTGGGAGAGGGGTGGAGAGAGAGAGACAGGTGGGAGAGGGGTGGAGAGAGACAGGTGGGAGAGGGGTGGGGTGGAGAGAGACAGGTGGGAGAGGGGTGGAGAGAGACAGGTGGCAGAGGGGTGGGGGTGGAGAGAGACAGGTGGGAGAGGGGTGAGGTGGAGAGAGAGACAGGTGGGAGAGGGGTGAGGGTGGAGAGAGAGAGACAGGTGGGAGAGGGGTGGAGAGAGAGAGACAGGTGGGAGAGGGGTGGAGAGAGAGAGACAGGTGGGAGAGGGGTGAGGTGGAGAGAGACAGGTGGGAGAGGAGTGGAGAGAGACAGGTGGGAGAGGGGTGGGAGAGAGACAGGTGGGAGAGGGGTGGGGGTGGAGAGAGAGACAGGTGGGAGAGGGGTGAGGGTGGAGAGAGAGACAGGTGGGAGAGGGGTGGAGAGAGACAGGTGGGAGAGGGGTGGGTAGAGAGAGACAGGTGGGGTTGGAGAAGAGACAGTGGAGTGGGGTGGAGAGAGAGACAGGTGGGAGAGGGTGGGGGGAGAGAGACAGGTGGGAGATGAGAGGTGGGAGAGGAGGTGGGAGAGGAGAGGTGGAGAGAGACAGGGTGGGTGGAGAGAGACAGGTGGAGAGGGTGGAGAGAGAGACAGGTGGAGGGAGAGGGGTGGAGGGTGGGAGAGAGAGACAGGTGGGAGAGGGGTGGGGAGAGAGAGAGACAGGTGGGAGAGGGGTGGAGAGAGAGAGACAGGTGGGAGAGGGGTGGGGGAGAGAGAGCAGGTGGGTAGAGGTGGGGTGGAGAGAGGACAGGTGGAGAGGGGTGGAGAGAGACAGGTGGGAGAGGGGTGGTGGAGAGGAGGAGGAACAGGTGGGAGAGGGGGTGAGGGGTGGAGAGAGAGGAGACAGGTGGGAGAGGGGTGAGGTGGAGAGAGAGACAGGTGGGAGAGGGGTGGGTGAGAGAGACAGGTGGGAGAGGGGGTGGAGAGGAGAGACAGTTGGGAGAGGGTGAGGGTGGAGAGAGAGACAGGTGGGCGAGAGGGTGGAGAGAGAGACAGGTGGGAGAGGGGTGAGGGTGGAGAGAGAGACAGGGTGGGAGAGGGGTGGGGGTGGAGAGAGAGAGGTGGAGAGGGGGGAGGGTGGGAGAGAGAGACAGGTGGGAGAGGGGTAGTGGAGAGAGGACAGGTGGGAGAGGGTGGAGAGAGACAGGTGGGAGAGGGTGGGGGTGGAGAGAGAGACAGGTGGGAGAGGGTGAGGGTGGAGAGAGAGACAGGTGGGAGAGGGGTGAGAGAGAGACAGGTGGGAGAGGGGTGGGGTGGAGAGAGACAGGTGGGAGAGGGGTGGAGAGAGAGACAGGTGGGAGAGGGGTGGAGAGAGAGACAGGTGGGAGAGGGGTGGGGTGAGAGAGAGACAGGTGGGAGAGGGGTGGGGTGGAGAGAGAGACAGGTGGGAGAGGGGTGAGGGTGGAGAGAGAGACAGGTGGGAGAGGGGTGGAGAGAGAGACAGGTGGGAGAGGGGTGGGGTGGAGAGAGACAGGTGGGAGAGGGGTGGGAGACAGGTGGGAGAGGGGTGGAGAGAGAGAGACAGGTGGGAGAGGGGTGAGGTGGAGAGAGACAGGTGGGAGAGGGGTGGAGAGAGAGACAGGTGGGAGAGGGGTGAGGGTGGAGAGAGAGACAGGTGGGAGAGGGGTGAGGGTGGAGAGAGAGACAGGTGGGAGAGGGGTGGAGAGAGAGACAGGTGGGAGAGGGGTGGAGAGAGAGACAGGTGGGAGAGGGGTGGAGAGAGAGAGGTGGGAGAGGGGTGGAGAGAGAGAGACAGGTGGGAGAGGGGTGAGGGTGGAGAGAGAGAGAGGTGGGAGAGGGGTGAGGGTGGAGAGAGAGACAGGTGGAGAGGGGTGAGGGTGGAGAGAGAGACAGGTGGGAGAGGGGGTGGAGAGAGACAGGTGGGAGAGGGGTGGAGAGAGACAGGTGGGAGAGGGGTGGGGGTGGAGAGAGAGACAGGTGGGAGAGGGGTGAGGGTGGAGAGAGAGACAGGTGGGAGAGGGGTGGAGAGAGAGACAGGTGGGAGAGGGGAGGTGGAGAGAGAGACAGGTGGGAGAGGGTGGGGTGGAGAGAGAGACAGGTGGGAGAGGGGTGGGGTGGAGAGAGAGACAGGTGGGAGAGGGGTGGAGAGAGAGACAGGTGGGAGAGGGGGGGTGGAGAGAGAGACAGGTGGGAGAGGGGTGAGGGTGGAGAGAGAGACAGGTGGGAGAGGGGGTGGAGAGAGAGACAGGTGGGAGAGGGGTGAGGGTGGAGAGAGAGACAGGTGGGAGAGGGTGAGGGTGGAGAGAGAGACAGGTGGGAGAGGGGTGGAGAGAGACAGGTGGGAGAGGGGTGAGAGAGAGACAGGTGGGAGAGGGGGTGGAGAGAGACAGGTGGGAGAGGGTGGAGAGAGAGACAGTGGGAGGGAGGGTGGAGAGAGAGACAGGTGGGAGAGGGGTGGAGAGAGAGACAGGTGGGAGAGGGGTGAGGGTGGAGAGAGAGACAGGTGGGAGAGGGTGGAGGGTGGAGAGAGAGACAGGTGGGAGAGGGGTGGAGAGAGAGACAGGTGGGTGAGGGTGGAGAGAGAGACAGGTGGGAGAGGCGTGAGGTGGAGACAGAGACAGGTGGGAGAGGGGTGGAGAGAGAGACAGATGGGAGAGGGGTGGAGAGAGAGACAGGTGGGAGAGGGGTGGAGAGAGAGACAGGTGGGAGAGGGGTGAGGGTGGAGAGAGAGACAGGTGGGAGAGGCGTGAGGTGGAGAGAGAGACAGGTGGGAGAGGGGTGGAGAGAGAGACAGATGGGAGAGGGGTGGAGAGAGAGACAGGTGGGAGAGGGGTGGGGTGGAGAGACAGGTGGGAGAAGGGTGGAGAGAGAGAGACAGGTGGGAGAGGGGTGAGGGTGGAGAGAGACAGGTGGGAGAGGGGTGGAGAGAGAGACGGTGGGAGAGGGGTGAGGGGAGAGAGAGACAGGTGGAGAGGGGTGAGGGTGGAGAGAGAGACAGGTGGGAGAGGGGTGAGGTGGAGAGAGAGACAGGTGGGAGAGGGGTGAGGGTGGAGAGAGAGACAGGTGGGAGAGGGGTGGAGAGAGACAGGTGGGAGAGGGGTGGAGAGAGACAGGTGGGAGAGGGGTGGGGGTGGAGAGAGAGACAGGTGGGAGAGGGGTGAGGGTGGAGAGAGAGACAGGTGGGAGAGGGGTGGAGAGAGACAGGTGGGAGAGGGGGTGGAGAGAGACAGGTGGGAGAGGGGTGGAGAGAGACAGGTGGGAGAGGGGTGGGGGTGGAGAGAGACAGGTGGGAGAGGGGTGGAGAGAGACAGGTGGGAGAGGGGTGGGGGTGGAGAGAGAGACAGGTGGGAGAGGGGGTGAGGGTGGAGAGAGAGACAGGTGGGAGAGGGGTGGAGAGAGAGACAGGTGGGAGAGGGGTGGAGAGAGAGACAGGGGGAGAGGCGTGAGGTGGAGAGAGAGACAGGTGGGAGAGGGGTGTGGGTGGAGAGAGAGACAGGTGGGAGAGGGGTGGAGAGAGACAGGTGGGAGAGGGGTGGAGAGAGAGACAGATGGGAGGGGGGTGGAGAGAGAGACAGGTGGGAGAGGGGTGGAGAGAGAGACAGGTGGGAGAGGGGTGAGGGTGGAGAGAGAGACAGGTGGGAGAGGGGTGAGGGTGGAGAGAGAGACAGGTGGGAGAGGGGTGGAGAGAGAGACAGGTGGGAGAGGGGTGAGGGTGGAGAGAGAGACAGGTGGGAGAGGCGTGAGGTGGAGAGAGAGACAGGTGGGAGAGGGGTGGAGAGAGAGACAGATGGGAGAGGGGTGGAGAGAGAGACAGGTGGGAGAGGGGTGGAGAGAGAGACAGGTGGGAGAGGGGTGGAGAGAGAGACAGGTGGGAGAGGGGTGGAGAGAGAGACAGGTGGGAGAGGGGTGGAGAGAGAGACAGGTGGGAGAGGGGTGGAGAGAGAGACAGGTGGGAGAGGGGTGAGGGTGGAGAGAGAGAGACAGGTGGGAGAGGGGTGGAGAGAGAGACAGGTGGGAGAGGGGTGAGGGTGGAGAGAGAGACAGGTGGGAGAGGGGTGAGGGTGGAGAGAGAGACAGGTGGGAGAGGGGGTGGAGAGAGAGACAGATGGGAGAGGGGTGGAGAGAGAGACAGGTGGGAGAGGGGTGGAGAGAGAGACAGGTGGGAGAGGGGTGAGGGTGGAGAGAGAGACAGGTGGGAAGAGGGGTGGAGAGAGAGACAGGTGGGAGAGGGGTGGAGAGAGAGACAGGTGGGAGAGGGGTGGAGAGAGAGACAGGTGGGAGAGGGGTGAGGGTGGAGAGAGACAGGTGGGAGAGGGGTGGAGAGAGAGACAGGTGGGAGAGGGGTGGAGAGAGAGACAGGTGGGAGAGGGGTGGGGGTGGAGAGAGAGACAGGTGGGAGAGGGGTGGAGAGAGAGACAGGTGGGAGAGGGGTGGAGAGAGAGACAGGTGGGAGAGGGGTGAGGGTGGAGAGAGAGACAGGTGGGAGAGGGGTGGAGAGAGAGACAGGTGGGAGAGGGGTGAGGGTGGAGAGAGAGACAGGTGGGAGAGGGGTGAGGGTGGAGAGAGAGACAGGTGGGAGAGGGGTGGAGAGAGAGAGACAGGTGGGAGAGGGGTGGAGAGAGAGAGACAGGTGGGAGAGGGGTGGAGAGAGACAGGTGGGGGAGGGGTGGGGTGGAGAGAGAGACAGGTGGGAGAGGGGTGGAGAGAGAGACAGGTGGGAGAGGGGTGGGGGTGGAGAGAGAGACAGGTGGGAGAGGGGTGGAGAGAGAGACAGGTGGGAGAGGGGTGAGGGTGGAGAGAGAGACAGGTGGGAGAGGGGTGGAGAGAGAGACAGGTGGGAGAGGGGTGAGGGTGGAGAGAGAGACAGGTGGGAGAGGGGTGGAGAGAGAGAGACAGGTGGGAGAGGGGTGGAGAGAGAGAGACAGGTGGGAGAGGGGTGGAGAGAGACAGGTGGGGGAGGGGTGGGGTGTAGAGAGAGACAGGTGGGAGAGGGGTGGAGAGAGAGACAGGTGGGAGAGGGGTGGGAGAGGGGTGGGGTGGAGAGAGAGACAGGTGGGAGAGGGGTGGAGAGAGAGAGACAGGTGGGAGAGGGGTGGAGAGAGAGACAGGTGGGAGAGGGGTGGAGAGAGAGAGACAGGTGGGAGAGGGGTGGAGAGAGAGAGGTGGGAGAGGGGTGGAGAGAGAGAGACAGGTGGGAGAGGGGTGGAGAGAGAGACAGGTGGGAGAGGGGTGGAGAGAGAGACAGGTGGGAGAGGGGTGGGGTGGAGAGAGAGACAGGTGGGAGAGGGGTGGAGAGAGAGAGACAGGTGGGAGAGGGGTGGAGAGAGAGACAGGTGGGAGAGGGGTGGAGAGAGAGAGACAGGTGGGAGAGGGGTGGTTGGGGAGGGAGAGTGAGGGGGTGAGGTGATGATGAATACACCAAGCTGTATTCATGGTCTGTTTTTTTTCTGTTCCAGCTTGCTTCATGTATGGTTATGTGTGGATGTATTTTTGCTTGTATTTGGATGAAGATTTCTTGCTGTGGAAACCTAACACGTAGAGCTGCGTTGTGTTTGTTGTTGGGCAAGGGGGTCATTTTTCTTCCTGGGTTTGGGGATTGCTGATGTGCTGTTATATATGCTTTGTTTTAAGAGTATAATGTGTACAGGTATTATTCACTTGTATTTGAGATATGAACATGAGAGTGGAATGGAGAACGATGTAGACGGGAAGAGAGATTTGCACATGCATGTGCAGTTAATGGTGAATAATATTCAGAAGTAGGAGATTGATACAGAAGAAAAGAAGAAGAATGATGCAGAACAGAAGAAGAAGAAGAAAGAAGACTGTGAATTTGTGACTGGCATTGTCAGGGGCCAGCAGCCTGTCTTACTGCACCTTGAGCTGGTCAGTGCTGCTGCTGATGATGATGATATGGATATTTACATAGCGCCTATCCTAGGGCGCTCGTTATTTGTTTCTGATATTATTCAGTCAGGCTTCAGTCACACATACACACACACATGCTGACAGCCCTCATGGGAAGATGCCAGAAGCAAGTTGCGCCTTTCTGCCAGCAAGCTCTGTCCCGCTGTCGCTACATAGAGGAGCAGAGATTACATGCAGATTGTCTTCCTTGGATGTGCGCATGGACATAGAGTGCAGACACTAACCGTCTGTCAAAATAAACTGTTGTGATTGCTTGGAAGAGTGCAGGTTGTGTGCAGCATCTGTATTGCTAATGTAAGTAGACTGAAACTGGTTGCTCCATCTTACGCTCGTGAACAAAGATCTGTGATGAATGGAATGAGACAAGATCTGTGTAGTTAGTATGAAGGGAATGAGACTTAAGATCTGTGTAACTAATGTGAACAGAATTAGGCTGAGATCTGTGTACTAATATAAACAGAATTAGGCTGAAATCTGTGTAACTAATATGAACAGAATTACGCTGAGATCTGTGTAACTAATGTGAACAGAATGAGACTAAGATCTGTGTTGCTGTTGTGAACAGATTGATGATAACTTGTAAGATTTGTGATACTAATGACAGTGTGGTGTGAAAAGAAATAGAGTGATTACAGTATCTGTGTTACTGATGTAAACAGAATAAGAGAGACGGCCAGAATCTGTGTTACTAGTGTGAAGGATGTAAGAGTGAGTGGAAGAGTGTGTTATTGTTGAGAGTGAGTGGAAGAGTGTGTTATTGGTGAGAGTGAGTGGAAGAGTGTTATTGGTGTGAAGGGTGTGAGAGTGAGTGGAAGAGTGTATTATTGGTGTGAAGGATGTAAGAGTGAGTGGAAGAGTGTGTTACTGGTGAGAGTGAGTGGAAGAGTGTGTTACTGGTGAGAGTGAGTGGAGTGGAAGAGTGTGTTACTGGTGAGAGTGAGTGGAAGAGTGTGTTACTGGTGAGAGTGTGTGGAAGAGTGTGTTATTGGTGAGAGTGAGTGGAAGAGTGTGTTACTGGTGAGAGTGAGTGGAAGAGTGTGTTATTGGTGAGAGTGAGTGCAAGAGAGTGTGTTATTGGTGTGGTGTTACTGGTGAGAGTGTGTGGAAGAGTGTGTTATTGGTGAGAGTGAGTGGAAGAGTGTGTTATTGGTGAGAGTGAGTGCAAGAGAGTGTGTTACTGGTGAGAGTGAGTGCAAGAGAGTGTGTTACTGGTGAGAGTGAGTGCAAGAGAGTGTGTTACTGGTGAGAGTGAGTGGAAGAGTGTGTTATTGGTGTGAAGGGTGTGAGTGAGTGGAAGAGAGTGTTATTGGTGTGAAGGGTGTGAGTGAGTGGAAGAATGTGTTATTGGTGAGAGTGTGTGGAAGAGTGTGTTGTTGGTGTGAGAGTGAGTGGAAGAGTGTGTTATTGGTGTGAAGGGTGTGAGTGAGTGGAAGAATGTGTTATTGATATGATAGTATGTGGAAGAGTGTGTTGTTGGTGTGAGAGTGAGTGGAAGAGTGAGTGTTATTGGTGTGAAGGGTGTGAGTGAGTGGAAGAATGTGTTATTGGTGAGAGTGTGTGGAAGAGTGTGTTGTTGGTGTGAGAGTGAGTGGAAGAGTGTGTTATTGGTGTGAAGGGTGTGAGTGAGTGGAAGAATGTGTTATTGATATGATAGTATGTGGAAGAGTGTGTTGTTGGTGTGAGAGTGAGTGGAAGAGTGTGTTATTGGTGTGAAGGGTGTGAGTGAGTGGAAGAATGTGTTATTGATATGATAGTATGTGGAAGAGTGTGTTGTTGGTGTGAGAGTGAGTGGAAGAGTGTGTTATTGGTGTGAAGGGTGAGAGTGAGTGGAAGAGTGTGTTGTTGGTGTGAGAGTGAGTGGAAGAGTGTATTATTGGTGTGAAGGGTGAGAGTGAGTGGAAGAGTGTGTTATTGGTGTGAATGTGAGTGGAAGAGAGTGTTGTTGGTATGAAGGGTGTGAGAGAGAGTGGAAGAATGTGTTATTGGTGTGAGAGTGAGTGGAAGAATGTGTTATTGGTGTAAATGTGAGTGGAAGAGCGTGTTGTTGGTGTGAAGCATGTGAGAGAGAGTGGAAGAATATGTTATTAGTGTGAGAGTGAGTGGAAGAGTGTGTTGTTGGTGTGAAAGGTGTGAGAGTGAGTGTAAGAATGTGTTGGCAGGGATTTTGCATCCATAGAATGAAGTACATGTACACCTAGTGTTGGCAGGGATTTTGTATCCATAGAATGAAGTACATGTACACCTAGTGTTGGCAGGGATTTTGTATCCACAGAATGAAGTACATGTACACCTAGTGTTGGCTGGGATTTTGTATCCACATAATGAAGTACACCTAGTGTTGGCAGGGATTTTGTATCCACATAATGAAGTACACCTAGTGTTGGCAGGGATTTTGTATCCACAGAATGAAGTACATGTACACCTAGTGTTGGCTGGGATTTTGTATCCACATAATGAAGTACACCTAGTGCTGGCAGGGATTTTGTATCCATAGAATGAAGTACATGTACACCTAGTGTTGGCTGGGATTTTGTATCCACATAATGAAGTACACCTAGTGTTGGCAGGGATTTTGTATCCACAGAATGAAGTACATGTACTCTAGTGTCGGCAGGGATTTTGTATCCACAGAATGAAGTACATGTACTCCTAGTGTTGGCAGGGATTTTATATCCACAGAATGAAGTACATGTACTCCTAGTGTTAACAGGGATTTTATATCCACAGAATGAAGTACATGTACTCCTAGTGTTGGCAGGGATTTTATATCCACAGAATGAAGTACATGTACTCCTAGTGTTGGCAGGGATTTTGTATCCACATAATGAAGTACATGTACACCTAGTGTTGGCAGGGATTTTATATCCACAGAATGAAGTACATGTACTCCTAGTGTTGGCAGGGATTTTGTATCCACAGAATGAAGTACATGTACACCAAGTGTTGGCAGGGATTTTGTATCCACATAATGAAGTACACCTAGTGCTGGCAGGGATTTTGTATCCATAGAATGAAGTACATGTACACCTAGTGTTGGCAGGGATTTTGTATCCACAGAATGAAGTACATGTACTCATAGTGTTGGCAGGGATTTTGTATCCACATAATGAAGTACACCTAGTGCTGGCAGGGATTTTGTATCCATAGAATGAAGTACATGTACACCTAGTGTTGGCAGGGATTTTGTATCCACAGAATGAAGTACATGTACTCATAGTGTTGGCAGGGATTTTGTATCCACAGAATGAACTACACCTAGTGTTGGCAGGGATTTTGTATCCACAGAATGAAGTACATGTACTCCTAGTGTTGGCAGCGATTTTGTATCCACAGAATGAACTACACCTAGTGTTGGCAGGAATTTTGTATCCACAGAATGAAGTACATGTACTCCTAGTGTTGGCAGGGATTTTGTATTCCCCTTCAGTTGTGTGACAAAGCAGGAAGCGCTATAGTACAATAAATGGAGCATAGGAAGTGGTGAGTGTGTGTATTGTGTTTGTGAGTGTTAATTGTGTGGTGCAGTGTTGTGTTTGTGTTGTATGATGTGGTATGCGTGTGTGTTTGAGTGAGTTGCATAGTGTGGTGTGGTGTTTGTGTGTGTGTAATGTTGTGTGGTGTGTTTGTGTGAGTAGTATAGTGTGCTATTAATGTGTGAGTGATGTGGTTTAGTGTGATGAGGTGTGTGTGTAGTGTGTGTGTTAGTGTGGTGATGTGTGATTTGGTGTGTGTGTCAGTGGTGGTGCAATTTATGTGTGGTAACTGGTATGTGTGTGTGTTTGTGTGAGTAGTGTAGTGTGCTATTAATGTGTGAGTGATGTGGTTTAGTGTGATGAGGTGTGTGTGTGTGTAGTGTGTGTATGTGTTAGTGTGGTGATGTGTGATTTGGTGTGTGTGTCAGTTGTGGTGCAATTTATGTGTGGTAACTGGTATGTGTGTGTGTTTGTGTGAGTAGTGTAGTGTGGTGTAGTTTGGTGTGTGAGTAGCATGGTGTGGTGTGGTTTGGTGTATATGTGTAGTGTTGTGCAGTGTGTTTGGTATGTGTTTGTGGGAAGGGGGGTGAGTAGTGTGCTGTGGTGTGTGTTGTAAAGTGTGTGTATGATGTGGTGTGTGTGTGTGTGTGTGTGTAGTAAGGTGTGTGTATGATTTGGTGTATGTTTGTGTGTGAGCACCGTGTTGTGGTGTTTGTTGTAAAGTGTGTGTATGATGTGTGTGTGTGTGTGTGTGTGTGAGCGTGAGCTGTGTATTGTGGTGTGGTAAAGTGTGCAGTATGATGTGGTGTGTGTGTGTGTGTGTGAGAGAGAGAGAGAGAGAGAGTAGTGTGATTGAGTTTGATTTGGTGAGAGTGTGTGTGCATAGTATGGTATGATGAGGTGAGGTATTTGACATGGTGTGGTGAGGTATTTGTGTGTAGTGTGGTGAGGTATTTGTACATGGTGTGGTGAGGTAAGGTGTGTGTGCGTAGTGTGGTGAGGTATTTGTGTGTAGTGTGGTGAGGTATTTTGTGTGTAGTGTGGTGAGGTATTTAGGAATGTTTGCAGTGAGGAATGTGTGTAGTGTGGTGCAGTGAGGAATGTGTGTGGTGTGGTGCAGTGAGGAATGTGTGTAGTGTGGTGCAGTGAGGAATGTGTGTAGTGTGGTGCAGTGGTGCAGTGAGGAATGTGTGTGGTGTGGTGCAGTGAGGAATGTGTGTAGTGTGGTGCAGTGAGGAATGTGTGTGGTGAGGTGCAGTGAGGAATGTGTGTGGTGTGGTGCAGTGAGGAATGTGTGTGGTGAGGTGCAGTGAGGAATGTGTGGTGTGGCACAGTGAGGTGTGTCAATAACTGGAGGCATGCTGTGTGTGGTACCAGGGTCTGCCGAAGGACTTTGACGCTGCCGCCTTCATGGCCGACATGGCAGAGCTGAAGAAGACTGTCAAGACGCAGGAATCACGCATCACGGAGCTGGAGTCACGCCTGGCCACTCTGGAAGCTGCTGCCTCTACAGAGTCTGACGAAGCGGCAGGGAAGGAAGAGGACTAGCTGCTGAGGCGGAGATTTGACCTTGCTGTGGGCGTCGTGTCCGTTGTCTGGATCATCGCTGACTGAGCACTGCACAGCCATGCACTGTGCCCGTGTCTTTTTTTTTTCTTTTATCTTTTCCCTCTATGATTGTTTGATGTAAATGAACTATGTAAGAGCATGTTAGATTGTTTTGCCATGTACTTGGGGTCTGTTTGAGGGCAGGCAGGGGAAAGGAGAGGCAGGTGTCTGGATTGTTGTAAGTGAATGTGGAGTCTTGCAAGTCTAAGGGGTGGGGTGGGGATGTGCATGTGTTCTTTGGAGCGCCACGCCTTTTTTTTCTTTTAAAAAAAATAATTGTGGAGAATATGGGCTCCTGGAAGGAAGACGGAGGCAAATGTTGGAGTCCTGGCACAGGTGATAGTCCTTCATGGCTGTGGCCAGACTTTGGGCTGGGAATGGGGGGGGTGGGGGGATGTCTATTGCCATGAGGGCATTGACGTCTTTGCCACCCACGATTTAGGAAAATTCTATGGGGTTGAGTTTGACTTTAAACCTGCCTTGCTTCTTTCTGCTCCTGTTGAGCGTCAAGTACTTGAAAACAAAAGGACTCAAAGAAAATAAATCCCTCCCTCCCACATTTTGTTTTAGCAGAAAGTTGATCCAGTTAAAGTTGACAAAAATAGAATGCTGGACAGGAAGGGTAAGTTAGTGATGATAAGATTCAGTCAGTGTTTCTCCTGGCAGCCTGTGTAGCTGTAGCTGTAGCCTGGGGTCGTCGTCTGTCTGTCTCCCAGTCATAATCACACAGTTTGGGAGCAACTGCTGCATCATCGCTTTCACAATAGTGAATACACTTGCAAAAAAAAAAAAAGGGGGGGGCTGGGGGGTAATCACTGCATTTTCTCTCCTGTGACCTTGTCTTTGTGGGTGTCCCATCAGGCAGCAGTCACACACAGCTGCGGGACGCACTACGTACGGCCATTGTGGCTGTGCGAGTCGGTTTGTCTCCCCCTTTCATCCTGCTCTGAGGAAAGCTTGCTGTACAGTTCACTTGTCCACCACTCTGGGCGTCTGTTTTGGGGGGGAGGGGGGTTGGGATGTGTGGAATGGCCTGGCCAAGACTGGTTGGTTTCAGGTTGAAAAGGACACCACCAGCAAGGACAGAGAAGTGGACTGGTGGTTTGTGCCCTGTGTCAGGGGAAGGCTGCGTGGTGGTGGTGGTGGTGGTGACGACGGTGGAGGGCCTGGTGGTGTGCCTCTGTCCTGAGTGGCCTCCCCTGAATTGTGGTGGAAGACTGTTGACAGGTGGACCATCCCCTCCCTCTCCCCCTCCCCGTTATGTGGGCAACAACTGCTCCCTGTCAGAATGATGCCCATCAGGAGAGGGTGTGTGTGTGTGTGTGTGTGTGCACAGGACAAGAGAGCCCTGATTGAGCAGTTGTCCCTATCTGCAGAGAGTGGGATGGTGGCTGGGTGTGACCCTCCCCCCCCCACTCCCCCCCACCCTCTTCCCCACACAGAGAGAAAAGCCCCCTTGTTGTACAGGAGGAACCAAGTTCACACTGTGAATTAACACCAAATGCCAGCAGAAAAAGACAGCAGGATGCAAGTGGGAGGGGGGAGGTGGAGAGGTGGTGAAGAGAGAGAGAAAGCCATTGTTGGGAGAGGAGGTGGTGAAGATAGAGAGAAAAGCCATTGTTGGGAGAGGAGGTAGTGAAGAGAGAGAGAAAAGCCATTGTCTGGTTGGGAGAGGAGGTGGTGAAGAGAGAGAGAAAGCCATTGTCTGGTTGGGAGAGGAGGTGGTGAAGAGAGAGAGAAAGCCATTGTTGGGAGAGGAGGTGGTGAAGAGAGAGAGAAAGCCATTGTTGGGAGAGGAGGTGGTGAAGAGAGAGAGAAAAGCCATTGTCTGGTTGGGAGAGGAGGTGGTGAAGAGAGAGAGAAAAGCCATTGTCTGGTTGGGAGAGGAGGTGGTGAAGAGAGAGAGAAAGCCATTGTCTGGTTGGGAGAGGAGGTGGTGAAGAGAGAGAGAAAGCCATTGTCTGGTTGGGAGAGGAGGTGGTGAAGAGAGAGAGAAAAGCCATTGTCTGGTTGGGAGAGGAGGTGGTGAAGAGAGAGAGAAAGCCATTGTTGGGAGAGGAGGTGGTGAAGAGAGAGAGAAAGCCATTGTTGGGAGAGGAGGTGGTGAAGAGAGAGAGAAAAGCCATTGTTGGGAGAGGAGGTGGTGAAGAGAGAGAGAAAAGCCATTGTTGGGAGAGGAGGTGGTGAAGAGAGAGAAAAGCCATTGTTGGGAGAGGAGATAAGGGGGTGGCAGAGGAAGTGGGGTTTGACAGAAGATGAGAGAGTGGTGGTGTGGTCAGGGAGAGAAGGTATGTGGGGGTGGGGGGGTTGAAGAAAGAAGGAGAACAGAGGGGGGTGGCTGGCTGACCTGAAACAGAGACACAGAGCGTGGAGCAACTTGGTGCCAGGCAGGGGAGGGTTCAGTGGTGTGGGTGGGGATGATGGCATGTGTGTTTCCAAGGAAACAGGTGGTCTGTGTGGGTGGGAGGGGCAGCTGTTTGCAGTCGATGATGAACATTGTTGTACAGTTTTCTCTCTCGACAACACTCCAGTCAGTCAGCGTTGGTTGTATTTGATGGCTCTTGTGTGCAGTTTTTTTTTTAAATGAATGAATTGTTTGAAAACATTCGCATCTGCAGTTTAAATTTGTTCGGTGTGTGTGTGTGTTTGTGTGTGTGTGTGTGTGTGTTACATGTCCCAGCCCAGGACGTGTGTGGAAGTTGGGGACATGATGGGGGGGTGTGCACGCTGCCAGTTGCTGTAAGGATCTCTGCCTCCCCACCCCACCCCCACTTCCCCCTGCCCTCACTCCACCCTGTCTCACCCTCCCTCGCCCCCCAAACACCACCCTGTCTTACCCTCCCTCACCCCCCAAACACCACCCTGTCTCACCCTCCCTCACCCCCCCAAACACCACCCTGTCTTACCCTCCCTCGCCCCCCAAACACCACCCTGTCTTACCCTCCCTCGCCCCCCCAAACACCACCCTGTCTTACCCTCCCTTGCCCCCCAAACACCACCCTGTCTTACCCTCCTTGCCCCCCAAACACCACCCTGTCTTACCCTCCCTCGCCCCCCCCAAACACCACCCTGTCGTACCCTTCTTGCCCCCCAAACACCACCCTGTCTTACCCTCCCTTGCCCCCCAAACACCACCCTGTCTTACCCTCCTTGCCCCCCAAACACCACCCTGTCTCACCCTCCCTCACCCCCCAAACACCTTCCCATGCTGTTTACAAATGGATGATGAATGATTCAGGTCTGTCGGTATCATGTCCCAGCCCCTCTCCCAGCCCCCGCTGTTGTTGTTGTCATCGTTGTGGGTTTTGGGTCGCAACGCTTGTCTTGATGATCTCACACTCCACCAGTGTTGCACTGTGTGAAAATGTCGGCAGATGTCTCCATCCTCCTGGGCACCTGAGGGGAAGGATGATGGGGTGTGGGGGAACAGGTGAAGAGAGAAAGGGGTGTGTGGGGTGTAGAATTCCTTGACTGCTGAACCTGGGGGAAAGGAGGTGACTGCCACACAGTTTGAAAGGTGCTCACTAGTTCTTCATCTTGTAAAGGCGCTCACTAGTTCTTCATCTCTACTTGTAAAGGCGCTCACTAGTTCTTCATCTTGTAAAGGCGCTCACTAGTTCTTCATCTCTACTTGTAAAGGCGCTCACTAGTTCTTCATCTCTACTTGTAAAGGCGCTCACTAGTTCTTCATCTTGTAAAGGCGCTCACTAGTTCTTCATCTTGTAAAGGCGCTCACTAGTTCTCCATCTCTACTTGTGAGTGGTGTGACTGGGTGTTCTTTTTCTGAATAAAAGGCAACTTTGTTAAGAAGAGAAAGAAGTCTGAATAAAGAACAGTGACTGCCATTGGTTGTTTTCCAAATAAGAATGAATGATGTTATCAAGAGGAAGAAGTCCAGATATAAACAGCAATGAATAATATCATGAACTGTAAGCTGTGTCTGATCTCAGTGAGGTGACAGCCCTTCACTGACATTCTGAGGTGACAGCCCTTCACTGACATCCTGACCTGTAAGCTGTGTATTATGTCAGTGAGGTGACAGCCCTTCACTGACATCCTGACCTGTAAGCTGTGTCTGATCTCAGTGAGGTGACAGCCCTTCACTGATATCCTGACCTGTAAGCTGTGTCTGATATCAATGAGGTGACAGCCCTTCACTGACATCCTGACCTGTAAGCTGTGTGTTATGTCAGTGAGGTGACAGCCCTTCACTGACATCCTGACCTGTAAGCTGTGTCTGATCTCAGTGAGGTGACAGCCCTTCACTGACATCCTGACCTGTAAGCTGTGTCTGATCTCAGTGAGGTGACAGCCCTTCACTGACATCCTGACCTGTAAGCTGTGTGTTATGTCAGTGAGGGGACAGCCCTTCACTGACATCCTGACCTGTAAGCTGTGTGTTATGTCAGTGAGGGGACAGGGCTTCAGTGACTGAGTGTGGTGTCACCAGCAGTCAGTGCCCCGTGTGGTGTCAGCAGTCAGTGCCCTGTGTGGTGTCAGCAGTCAGTGCCCCGTGTGGTGTCAGCAGTCAGTGCCCCGTGTGGTGTCAGCAGTCAGTGCCCTGTGTGGTGTCAGCAGCAGTCAGTGTGGTGTCAGCAGTCAGTGCCCCGTGTGGTGTCAGCAGTCAGTGCCCTGTGTGGTGTCAGCAGCAGTCAGTGCCCTGTGTGGTGTCAGCAGTGTGGTGTCAGCAGTCAGTGCCCTGTGTGGTGTCAGCAGCAGTCAGTGCCCTGTGTGGTGTCAGCAGCAGTCAGTGCCCCGTGTGGTGTCAGCAGTCAGTGCCCCGTGTGGTGTCAGCAGCAGTCAGTGGCCTGTGTGGTGTCAGCAGCAGTCAGTGCCCCGTGTGGTGTCAGCAGTCAGTGCCCTGTGTGGTGTCACCAGCAGTCAGTGCCCCGTGTGGTGTCAGCAGTCAGTGCCCCGTGTGGTGTCAGCAGCAGTCAGTGCCCCGTGTGGTGTCAGCAGTCAGTGTGGTGTCAGCAGTCAGTGCCCTGTGTGGTGTCAGCAGCAGTCAGTGTGGTGTCAGCAGTCAGTGCCCCGTGTGGTGTCAGCAGTCAGTGTGGTGTCAGCAGTCAGTGCCCCGTGTGGTGTCAGCAGTCAGTGCCCTGTGTGGTGTCAGCAGCAGTCAGTGCCCTGTGTGGTGTCAGCAGTCAGTGTGGTGTCAGCAGTCAGTGCCCCGTGTGGTGTCAGCAGCAGTCAGTGCCCCGTGTGGTGTCAGCAGTCAGTGTGGTGTCAGCAGTCAGTGCCCCGTGTGGTGTCAGCAGCAGTCAGTGCCCTGTGTGGTGTCAGCAGTCAGTGCCCTGTGTGGTGTCCGCAGCAGTCAGTGCCCTGTGTGGTGTCAGCAGCAGTCAGTGCCCTGTGTGGTGTCAGCAGTCAGTGCCCTGTGTGGTGTCAGCAGCAGTCAGTGCCCTGTGTGGTGTCAGCAGCAGTCAGTGCCCTGTGTGGTGTCAGCAGTCAGTGCCCTGTGTGGTGTCAGCAGTCAGTGCCCTGTGTGGTGTCAGCAGCAGTCAGTGCCCTGTGTGGTGTCAGCAGTCAGTGCCCTGTGTGGTGTCAGCAGTCAGTGCCCTGTGTGGTGTCAGCAGTCAGTGCCCCGTGTGGTGCAGGAGTGGGGGATGATGGTCTGACCCAGGCAGCAGGTGGTGGACAAGGAAAGGAGCACAGGGTGTGGACATGATGGACGTCAGTCTCTCCTCGCTCTTCTCTGCATTCACTGGTGGCCTGTTCTGCGTTTGGAGGCAGAGTGGGCCAGGTGTTGGTGGTGATCCAGTGCTCACCATTGGTCAGGGTTCCAGGCCCTGTTCTGGCATGGTGTTGTGTCCTCTCCTCACTCCAGCCAGGTGTGAATGGGTACCTGGCTTGGCTTGGGGAAGGTTAAAATTGCGGAAAGAGAGGATTTGGCCCTGCCTTCCAACGCCAATCCCTGGACACTGGATGTGAACTCACTACCTTCCAGCACCAAGTCCTGGACACAGTGGATGTGAACTCACTGCCTTCCAACACCAATCCCTGGACACAGTGGATGTGAACTCGCTGCCTTCCAACACCAATCCCTGGACACAGTGGATGTGAACTCACTGCCTTCCAACACCAAGTCCTGGACACACTGGATGTGAACTCACTGCCTTCCAACACCAAGTCCCGGACACAGTGGATGTGAACTCACTGCCTTCCAACACCAAGTCCTGGACACAGTGGATGTGAACTCACTGCCTTCCAACACCAAGTCCTGGACACAGTGGATGTGAACTCACTGCCTTCCAACACCAAGTCCTGGACACAGTGGATGTGAACTCACTGCCTTCCAACACCAAGTCCTGGACACAGTGGATGTGAACTCACTGCCTTCCAACACCAAGTCCTGGACACAGTGGATGTGCACTCACTGCCTTCCAACACCAAGTCCTGGACACAGTGGATGTGAACTCACTGCCTTCCAACACCAAGTCCTGGACACAGTGGATGTGAACTCACTGCCTTCCAACACCAAGTCCTGGACACAGTGGATGTGAACTCACTGCCTTCCAACACCAAGTCCTGGACACAGTGGATGTGAACTCACTGCCTTCCCACACCAATCCCTGGACACACTGGATGTGAACTCACTGCCTTCCAACACCAAGTCCTGGACACAGTGGATGTGAACTCACTGCCTTCCAACACCAAGTCCTGGACACAGTGGATGTGAACTCACTGCCTTCCCACACCAATCCCTGGACACAGTGGATGTGAACTCACTGCCTTCCAACACCAAGTCCTGGACACAGTGGATGTGAACTCACTGCCTTCCAACACCAAGTCCTGGACACAGTGGATGTGAACTCACTGCCTTCCAACACCAAGTCCTGGACACAGTGGATGTGAACTCACTGCCTTCCAGCACCAAGTCCTGGACACAGTGGATGTGAACTCACTGCCTTCCTACACCAAGCCCTGGACACAGTGGATGTGAACTCACTGCCTCCATGGCCCTTAGGCTGTGGCTCTGTTTCTTTTCTTTTTTTCTTAACTGCCCTTTTGTGTTTTGTTTTTTAAATTTGTTTTTTTGTGTGTGTGTTTCTTTGAATGCAAGGGGTGTGAGGGTCAAAGCTGCTTCTTGCTCTCTGTCTGCCTTGGCGTCATTCAAGTGGTCATGTTGACCCTCTCCCCCCAGCCACGGCAAACCCTCCCACCCCCTCCACACACACACCTGTCCTTGTTTTTCCCACAGCCCTGGGAGTGAAACAAGGATGTTGAGACACCTCTCGCCCTCGTGTGTGCAGTGTTGAGAAATAAAGGTTATGTCTTGAGTTTCCTTTCAGTTCAGGTGTTGCCTTCAAGATTAAACCCTGCTCATTCCTCTGCCTAGCATCCGTTACTGTGGGCTGGGGTGGGTGGTGGGGATGGAGGGTTTGCTGTCGATGACTTCTTGAATTTAATGCTGCAGCCCTCGTTTCATTGGTCGCTTTGTGCGCATGATGGTATTTGTTGAACACCTCTTTTGTAGCTGCAGTAGAGAGCACAGGCTGTGAGTGGTTTCCTGGTTTATATGTTGTACATGATCATAAAGAATGTATTGTACCATGGTTAGAGAATGAGTTTACCATGTGCTGTATACAGACTTGCAACATCTGTTGTGTGGCATTGAAATGGGGTTATCACCTGATGCTGCTCTTTATGTCAAGACAGGCATCTTTTTTTGTTGCTGTTGTTGTTGCAGCGTTTAACGTTTTGATAATTGCTATCACTGGAAAGAAAGCATCAGTTTGACAGTTGTAATGTTGAATCAAATATTGTACTTTCCATGTGCACTTTGTAAACAGCAGTGTTGCCTGTGCTGTACAAGAGATGCATAATGTTGATGGTGTGGGTGTGCCCCTACACCCCCTCCTTCCCCCAAAAAATATCACTCAGTTGAAGTTGCTTGCTCTGTTTTGGGCTGCAGCCCTGTTGGGAGTCCCTTTCATTGTCTCTGGATTTCATGTGGAAGCCACCTTGAAGTTGTCTGACTGCTGAAAAGGGGGAGTGGAAGACAACGTGTCAGGGTGAGGGAGGCGGGAAGGAGGTGGGGGGGGGAGAGAACCTATCAGAGCTCCAGCCCATCACACCTCTCCCCCCTCCTTCCATGGGCCACAGGAGCTCTTGGCTGTCCATTGATGAACCATTGCAGGAGTTTTTTTGTTTGTTTTTTTTCCATGATGCTGTGGTGGTGGAAGAAGCTTTGGTTGATGTTTTGGGATTGACTGACCATCTTCAGCTAGACCTGAGTAGCAGCTGGTTGATGTAGGGTAGACAGGGTGTGTCTTGTTCTGTGTATAGACAGGGTGTGTCTTGTTCTGTGTATAGGCAGGGTGTGTCTTGTTCTGTGTATAGGCAGGGTGTGTCTTGTTCTGTGTATAGGCAGGATGTACAGGATGTGTCTTGTTCTGTGTATAGACAGGATGTACAGGGTTTGTCTTGTTCTGTGTATAGACAGGATGTTCTGTGTTTAGACAGGATGTGTCTTGTTCTGTGTATAGACAGGATATGTCTTGTTCTGTGTTCAGACAGGATGTTCTGTGTTTAGACAGGATATGTCTTGTTCTGTGTTCAGACAGGATGTACAGGGTTTAGACAGGATATGTCTTGTTCTGTGTTCAGACAGGATGTTCTGGGTTTAGACAGGATGTGTCTTGTTCTGTGTTTAGACAGGATGTTCTGGGTTTAGACAGGATATGTCTTGTTCTGTGTTCAGACAGGATGTCCTGTGTTTAGACAGGATATGTCTTGTTCTGTGTTCAGACAGGATGTGTCTTGTTGTTCTGTGTATAGACAGGATATGTCTTGTTCTGTGTTCAGACAGGATGTTCTGTGTATAGACAGGATGTGTCTTGTTATTCTGTGTTTAGACAGGATGTTCTGTGTATAGACAGGAGTCGATGTGGAGACAGAAATGCTCCTTCAACACACACAGAATAGATGCCATGATAAGGGTTGTCTGGTACCTGTGTGAGTGGTTGACTGGGTTCAAGTTTTCCTCGCTTCTGTTATAGACTAGTTTTTGCCCTTTGTTTTTTGTTTTTAGGAAGGATGGTCTTGGGTATATGTGTGAACTGATTGTCATCGTTCATGTGTTAAAATGTTCACTTCTTGTTGGATTGTTTTTCTAATTTAAATGTGCAATGCAGTTTTTACATGTTTAAGGTAGTGTCATGTCTGTGTTCAGAAGATTGTTTCTGTTTTAGACTGATAGGTATGTCCCTGTCTGTGTTCTGCTGGTGTATGTGGTAGACAAGGATAAGAGAATGTGTGTGTATGACAGGGTGACCAGATGGTATAGAAAGGGATATGTACTTGTTTAGTGTGACATGAAAGAATGTTTTGTGGTTTTAGCTGGTGACATAGAAGTTTGTGATTCTAGTGGTGACAGTGGAAAGTGGTCTTGTTCTGTGTATAGACAGGATGTGTCTTGTTCTGTGTTGTTCCCTGTGAAGCCGCATCTTCTTTCTGTGCCTTTGGGGAGGGGGGAGTATGAACATGAATGCTGGGAGGTTGGTGCTGCAGACAGTGGACGAATGGATACCAAGGGGTGGTTTGTGTTTTGGCCCAGTGGACCAGTGTGGGTATTGGGGGGATGTGGGTGCGCCTATGGCATCGCGTCTCCTGCAGAATGTGGAGCCACAGAAACCTGCCCCCTCCTCACACACACACACACAGAAACTAGGGCATGCCACATGACTAAGGGGTTGTCATGGTGACCCTGTGTGAGTGGTCGTTGCTGTTGGTTCCCACACTGTTCTTTCCACCTCGCTTCCTGCCTTTTTGCAGACTTCTATTTTTGCCTTTGTTTTTTTGTTTTTAAAGGAAAGTCATTGGTACAATTCCAGGATGTAGTATGTGTGAATTGACTTTTCCAGTCAGTACATCATGTGTTAAAAATGGTTTCCCACCCTTCTTGTTGGATTTTTTGTTTCTTCAAATAATTTTAAATGTGCAATGCACTTTTTACAATGTTTTCAAGTGTAGTGTGCAGTGCCCGTGTCCAGAAGATTGTGTTCTGTTCAGGCTTGTAATAGGTATTGTCACCATGTCTGTGTGTCTGGCTGGCTTGTATAGTGGTGACCAGATGGAAAGAAAGAAAGGTGTGTGTATGACTTTAGTGGTGACCAGATGGAAAGAAAGGTGTGTGTATGACTTTAGTGGTGACCAGATGGAAAGAAAGGTGTGTGTAGGACTTCTTTAGTGGTGACCAGATGGAAAGAAAGGTGTGTGTAGGACTTCTTTAGTGGTGACCAGATGGAAAGAAAGGTGTGTGTAGGACTTGTTTAGTGGTGACCAGATGGAAAGAAAGACCAGTGTGTGTAGGACTTGTTTAGTGGTGACCAGATGGAAAGAAAGACCAGTGTGTGTAGGACTTTAGTGGTGACCAGATGGAAAGAAAGAAAGGTGTGTGTATGACTTTAGTGGTGACCAGATGGAAAGAAAGGTGTGTGTATGACTTTAGTGGTGACCAGATGGAAAGGAAGGTGTGTGTATGACTTTAGTGGTGACCAGATGGAAAGGAAGGTGTGTGTATGACTTTAGTGGTGACCAGATGGAAAGGAAGGTGTGTGTATGACTTTAGTGCTGACCAGATGGAAAGGAAGGTGTGTGTATGACTTTAGTGGTGACCAGATGGAAAGGAAGGTGTGTGTATGACTTTAGTGGTGACCAGATGGAAAGGAAGGTGTGTGTATGACTTTAGTGGTGACCAGATGGAAAGGAAGGTGTGTGTATGACTTTAGTGGTGACCAGATGGAAAGAAAGGTGTGTGTATGACTTGTTTAGTGGTGACCAGATGGAAAGGTGTGTGTATGACTTTAGTGCTGACCAGATGGAAAGGAAGACAGGTGTGTGGTGGGTGGCAAAGAACAGTCAGTGGTATGGCTGGACACCTTCAAAGAACAGTCAGTGGTATGGCTGGACACCTTCAAAGAACAGTCAGTGGTATGGCTGGACACCTTCAAAGAACAGCAGTGTGGTATGGCTGACACCTGTGTGACCAGTGTACACCTTGCTCCTGTGGCTGGCTTTCCATGGCGCTTGCTTCTCTCTGGCTTTGTCCGTTTCTTGGACCTTTGTTCTGTTGATGCCCTTTTTTCTTTCTGCCATTCTCTCTCTCTCTCCTGTAACTTCCAGCATTTTGACAGTTGTGCCTCATGTTCTCATCACACTCATCCGAACAGGTTCTGTCTGCGTCCTCTGTTGACTGCTCCACCTTGCCTTTCCAGACACTTGCTCCCCTCCCCTCTCACCGGACTCCTGACCACACTGTTGGCTTTACCCTTTGTGTGTCTGTGTTGTTGCTCACCCAGTTCCAACCCCCCACACCCCCTCCACCCCAATGCCTGGAAAAGCCTGCACCCTGCATCCCACACAGTGCTGACATGAGTACAGTCAGTGATAAAACAGGGACTCACCTAACACCCAGCATTTCGGCCCAGCCAGTCCCCTGCAGTGTGGGATACAAGTGTCATGGCTGTCCTGGCCCCTCAAAGGCTAAAGATGTATGTGCAGAGTCGTCCTGAAGCAGTGCAGTCATGGCTGTCCTGGCCCCTCAGAGGCTAAAGATGTATGTGCAGAGTCGTCCTGAAGCAGTGCAGTAGGGGCACCACCAGGCAGCTGTCCTCCGTTTTCTTCCACAGTTCTGTCTGTTTAGGGGGGGGCAGGGGAGGGGGGGGTTGTTGTTGTTTTTTTCGTGTGTGTGTGTGTGTGTGTGTGATCTCCTGGCCGTTTCTCAGTGCAAGAAAGGGAAAGGGTTTGGTGTAGCTGGCCCTCAGTTTGTGGTGAGGTGTGTGAGACTGGAGCTTGGCTGACGCTGGCCCTCAGTTTGTGGTGAGGTGTGTGACTGGAGCTTGGCTGACGCTGGCCCTCAGTTTGTGGTGAGGTGTGTGAGACTGGAGCTTGGCTGACGCTGGCCCTCAGTTTGTGGTGAGGTGTGTGACTGGAGCTTGGCTGACGCTGGCCCTCAGTTTGTGGCGAGGTGTGAGACTGGAGCTTGGCTGACGCTGGCCCTCAGTTTGTGGTGAGGTGTGAGACTGGAGCTTGGCTGTTTTGGCCCTGTGGCCTGTGAGTTCTGACTCTGACGCCAGAGGTCACCCTACATGCCAAATCTACACTTTGTTTTAAAATGTATCCTTTATAATAGTGAGTCATGGATAATTGGGGTATTATGAATTTTCTGGTGGAAGTTGAGAAATTTTGAAATGTACTCATGACTCGATGTTCATCTTTGTATTGATTTTGTAAACTGATGTAAACATGGCTTTGCTGTCAGTTGTGGTTTATTTGTTCTTTTTATTTTTTTACTGACCAAACTGACAATGGATCTTCCTAATTAAACAAACGAACAACAATAAAAAAAATAATTTAAAAAAAAGGGAGAGGACGCTCTTTGATGTGGAAGAGATGGAACATGAAAGAAGTGATGATGGTGATGATGATGATGGAAATGAACTGCTGCAGGACAAACTGATGTCCTGATGATGCGGGGATGGATCAGAAAGCTGCGTCCTTCACTTTTCCAGGCTATAGCTCTACACACTAGCAGTATTCTGTAGCCAACTACTTACTGGCTCGTACAAAGCAAAACCAAAGCTGTGTAGGACATCAGGAGGCTGTTCAG
The DNA here is from genome assembly GCF_041734735.1 of Babylonia areolata. Classification (NCBI taxonomy): domain Eukaryota; kingdom Metazoa; phylum Mollusca; class Gastropoda; order Neogastropoda; family Buccinidae; genus Babylonia; species Babylonia areolata. Next base: position 1,634,995 of record NC_134887.1, read on the forward strand.
CAATAGAGATTGGCACACACACACACACACAACACACACACACGGATGGGGTGCTGAAACACATGCATTCACAGTGGAGTGGTGACACGTGGGTACATCACGGTAGGGTGGTGACACATCATGGTAGAGTGGTGACACGTCATGGTAGAGTGGTGACACGTGGGCACGTCATGGTAGGGTGGTGACACGTCATGGTAGAGTGGTGACACGTGGGCACGTCATGGTAGGGTGGTGACACGTGGGCACGTCATGGTAGAGTGGTGACACGTCATGGTAGAGTGGTGACACGTGGGCACGTCATGGTAGGGTGGTGACACGTGGGTACATCATGGTAGGGTGGTGACACATCATGGTAGGGTGGCGACACGTCATGGTAGAGTGGTGACACGTGGGCACATCATGGTAGGGTGGTGACACATGGGTACATCACGGTAGGTTGGCGACACGTCATGGTAGGGTGGTGACACGTCATGGTAGAGTGGTGACACGTGGGCACGTCATGGTAGGGTGGTGACACGTCATGGTAGAGTGGTGACACGTGGGCACGTCATGGTAGGGTGGTGACACGTCATGGGTGGTGGCACGTCATGGTAGGGTGGTGACACGTGGGCACGTCATGGTAGGGTGGTGACACGTCATGGTAGGGTGGTGGCACGTCATGGTAGGGTGGTGACACATGGTAGAGTGGTGACACGTGGGCACGTCATGGTAGGGTGGTGACACGTGGGCACGTCATGGTAGAGTGGGACAGCTGCCAGGCAGACCAACAGAAGGGAGGTGACCCAGTGTGCATGTCTTCAGTAAATTCACAGAGCTCACTGACTGGAGCTCAGGTTCTTTTCCAAATAAACCAATGACCAAAAACAAAAGGCCAAAGAAACCACAAGTGGCAGCATGGTTTGTTGGAGCGTCTGAATGTGTGGGCCATTTACTCCCCCCCCCCTCCCCCCGACCCCCTCAACAACAAAAAACACCCACACAAAACAAAAAACCATAACCATGGAATGAAGAAAAAACCTACAAAAGATCGAACCCTCCTCCAAGTCCTGGTAGACAAGTGGAAATGCTCTCTCCACTTGTCTGTTGGAAGACCAGTTACTGTCGGTGAAAGGGTGACAGAGCAGACAGCTTCATTGAAGACTCGCACTTCCCTACCCCCCCCACCTCCACCCCACCCTGCTTTTCCTTTCCTGTAAGTGTTATACATACTACAGGTCATGAATTATGCCTGTTGACTTGCCTTTGTACTACCAGTGGTTACTTTGAGCTACTGGGTGGGCCAGATGTATGAAATAGTATTGGGAATTTCTTGCCCTGCTGACACACACACACACACACACACACGCACATGCACACATCAAACACCAGAATACTATCCGGCCACTGCCATGTTTCATGATACAAGTCTGTACAGTGTTAAGGTGTAACGAGCCATGTCTGGTTCCAGTATTTGCCTTTCACATGGCCCCCTTTCAGACTTCTTGAGGCCTTGAACTGTGCATGCTTACCCATATACGCTACACCACATTTGTTGGGGAAAAACCACCACCACCACAAAAACCCCAAGAGCAGATACACGACGTGCAAAAACTGAAAACCGAGCATGCTGGTTAGGCCTTGAGATCCTACATTAGGTTTGTGTAAATTTTCAGCCTCAAAAGAAAAAAATGATAAACGATCAGATAAAATGTGTGACAAATGTCAGAAAAATGACAGTTTAAAATTTATTGTTGCTTTTCATCCAGCCAACTGCACAGAGCCATATCAGGGCTGCCAAACCAAACAAATGCTCAACTGTGCCAACACAAAACTCACATCTGCAAACAAAAAAACCACCGGACACAGCCACAAAACACACTTCACGACACATATCCTAACCATTTACCTCCTTCGGGCAAATAAGATTAAGCCATGCTGAGGACATCAGCCCTTCTGCTTAATTTATCATCCCTGGATTGCAAAAAATCAAAGGAAAAAAACCCTCAAAGCCAAACAAAAAATGAATGATAAGGGGCACAAAGGCAAATGACACTGCACAATGGACAGCTCGTGCCCATCCTAATTTACAATTTCACTTCCTCATCACCAGAGCAAAACAGCACAGATAGTTCATCATTTACTGTGGAAAAGAAAAAAAAAAGTGTAATGGCATGCTGGAAAAAAAAAAGGGTATGGATGCAGAAGGCAGAAACAGAGAGAACAGTGAAGAAAGAGATGGGTATGGATGGAGAAGGCAGAAACAGAGAACAGTGAAGAAAGAGATGGGTATGGATGGAGAAGGCAGAAACAGAGAACAGTGAAGAAAGAGATGGGTATGGATGGAGAAGGCAGAAACAGAGAACAGTGAAGAAAGAGATGGGTATGGATGGAGAAGGCAGAAACAGAGAACAGTGAAGAAAGAGATGGGTATGGATGGAGAAGGCAGAAACAGAGAACAGTGAAGAAAGAGATGGGTATGGATGGAGAAGGCAGAAACGGAGAACAGTGAAGAAAGAGATGGGTATGGATGGAGAAGGCAGAAACAGAGAACAGTGAAGAAAGAGATGGGTATGAATGGAGAAGGCAGAAACAGAGAACAGTGAAGATAGAGATGGGTATGGATGGAGAAGGCAGAAACAGAGAACAGTGAAGAAAGAGATGGGTATGAATGGAGAAGGCAGAAACAGAGAACAGTGAAGATAGAGATGGGTATGGATGGAGAAGGCAGAAACAGAGAACAGTGAAGAAAGAGATGGGTATGGATGGAGAAGGCAGAAACAGAGAACAGTGAAGAAAGAGATGGGTATGGATGGAGAAGGCAGAAACAGAGAACAGTGAAGAAAGAGATGGGTATGGATGGAGAAGGCAGAAACAGAACAGTGAAGATAGAGATGGGTATGGATGGAGAAGGCAGAAACAGAGAACAGCGAAGAAAGAAGAAAGGCAGAAACAGAGAACACTGAAGAAAGAGATGGGTATGGATGGAGAAGGCAGAAACAGAGAACAGTGAAGAAAGAAGAAAGGCAGAAACAGAGAGACAAAGAGACCAGGAAATTTCTAGCACATATTTTCAGAAGGTGGGGATGCTATTTCTACTGAAAGACCCCAGCATGTACACGGGGGGAAACATGAAAAATACAGACAAGGCAAATGACTAAAATAAAACAAGAACAGAAATGATCCAACTGCACTGACATTGTGCACAACCATACGCACACACACTCCCACACACATGCACACAAAAACACACACACACACACACACAGGTCCACGTCTATCCCACATCCGGCCCTATCATGTCGTCTGAATAAACTCGCACGCTGGTGTAATGAATGCTGATACTGCACACAAAACTCCAACAATATTGTTATCAATAAAGAAAAGAAATGACTTGGCTTCAACTTACACAGTGCAGCAAAGGTGTGTGCCCTGCCCCTACACATTGTGTCACCACCCTGTACCAGATATCCACCTAAAATGCTCAATTCCCCACGTTCCCTACAACCCCTCTCCCCCCTCCTCCATCCCATTATACCTTACATCACACCCCAAGTTACACCCAACATCACACCTCCTCCATCCCATTATACCTTACATCACACCCCAAGTTACACCCAACATCACACCTCCTCCATCCCATTATACCTTACATCACACCCCAAGTTACACCCAACATCACACACCTCCTCCATCCCATTATACCTTACATCACACCCCAAGTTACACCCAACATCACACCTCCTCCATCCCATTATACCTTACATCACACCCCAAGTTACACCCAACATCACACCTCTCCATCCCATTATACCTTACATCACACCCCAAGTTACACCCAACATCACACACCTCCATCCCATTATACCTTACATCCCACCCCAAGTTACACCCAACATCACACACCACCATCCCATTATACCTTACATCCCACCCCAAGTTACACCCAACATCACACACCACCATCCCATTATACCTTACATCACACCCCAAGTTACACCCAACATCACACACCACCATCCCATTATACCTTACATCACACCCCAAGTTACACCCAACATCACACACCTCCTCCATCCCATTATACCTTACATCCCACCCCAAGTTACACCCAACATCACACACCTCCATCCCATTATACCTTACATCCCACCCCAAGTTACACCCAACATCACACACCACCATCCCATTATACCTTACATCACACCCCAAGTTACACCCAACATCACACACCTCCTCCATCCCATTATACCTTACATCACACCCCAAGTTACACCCAACATCACACCTCCTCCATCCCATTATACCTTACATCACACCCCAAGTTACACCCAACATCACACACCTCCTCCATCCCATTATACCTTACATCACACCCCAAGTTACACCCAACATCACACACCTCCTCCATCCCATTATACCTTACATCACACCCCAAGTTACACCCAACATCACACACCTCCATCCCATTATACCTTACACCCCACCCCAATTTACACCCAACATCACACACCTCCATCCCATTATACCTTACACCCCACCCCAAGTTACACCCAACATCACACACCTCCTCCATCCCATTATACCTTACATCACACCCCAATTTACACCCAACATCACACACCTCCTCCATCCCATTATACCTTACACCCCACCCCAATTTACACCCAACATCACACCTCTCCATCCCATTATACCTTACATCACACCCCAATTTACACCCAACATCACACACCTCCATCCCATCATACCTTACACCCCACCCCAATTTACACCCAACATCACACCTCTCCATCCCATTATACCTTACATCACACCCCAAGTTACACCCAACATCACACACCTCCTCCATCCCATTATACCTTACATCCCACCCCAAGTTACACCCAACATCACACACCTCCTCCATCCCATTATACCTTACACCCCACCCCAATTTACACCCAACATCACACCTCTCCATCCCATTATACCTTACATCACACCCCAATTTACACCCAACATCACACACCTCCATCCCATTATACCTTACATCCCACCCCAAGTTACACCCAACATCACACACCTCCATCCCATTATACCTTACACCCCACCCTAATTTACACCCGTCCCATTGCTGCCCACCGTTGTGTCTCTGTAAACAAAATGTGATATCTCAACATGAGAAATTCACCTGTGGCATGTGCCACACAAAAAATGTATGAGAATCACAGTCAGTCAATAGGGTAGGTATGGGAAACTACCAACGATCCAGTTGAAGCAACCAGTTCAACGTGTGTACGGTAAAGATAACATGTAATGCGATAGTCAAACACAGTTCTTTTGTTTCTGAAGGCTTTCTCCGACTGGTTGCACCAGGAAAAGTTCGTCTGCTCATTCTTTTCAACGTTTTGTCCAAGTTTGAAATAGCATGGGTGCCTGAGGGTAAATGCAAACAGGCAAGTCTAACTGTGAACAATGGCTTTGGGTATATGTAGACATTAAAACTGGAGCAGATCTTTAACTCATTAGACATATTATTGAAACATTGCCCAAACTGTTGTATTGTTGATTTTGATCACACATGCACACAAACAGACATTAAAACACACACACCCCACACAAACACACCCTTTTGAGAGTGCTCAGTAACTGTGCAACATCGTTTGTAAATAGACTCATGTCAAAATATTCAATGGTGTAACTGCAAACAACACAATTTTGCAGATTCATTCTGATCTGTCACCAATATGCTTTCTTAAATTCTCCCAGCACTGGTAATGCACATTCAACATATCGGATCAAATCAACTATTTTAAACTGTGTCAAAGTTCAAGTCCTACAACTTGCTTCCCTTGATTTTAGAACTTTGAGAGTACGTTTGTAACCATGGTCAGCAGTGGTGTGTGAAGAGAAGAAAGAGCGCTGAAACAGCCAGAAATGGCTGATGTTTGACTGGTTCTTGGAAATGGATATTCATTAAGGTATTAGGAAAAGGTTGAAGCAGACGTTGCATTGTGAAACGCAACTGTTATGAACGCACCGGAGTGGGGTGGTATATGAATTGTTCACAATTACACGTTGTTCGCAGTTACCCATACCTACACTATAAATTATAAGTACACAAGAGGCACAAACTGCTCATCAAATGATCAGCAGATGTCAATCCTAGTACAGGTACTCGCATATCACACACACACACACACACACACACACACACACACACACACTCACACACACACACACGCTCACACACACACACACACAGTGTGATGAATCCACACCCAACCAGTCTCAAACAACAGAGACACTGGCCACCTGGAGGAATCTGGAGAACAGTTCTGTACAACTCCCAGTGACTTCACACAGTTCTGTACAACGCCCAGTGACTTCACACAGTTCTGTACAACGCCCAGTGACTTCCCACAGTTCTGTACAACGCCCAGTGACTTCACACAGTTCTGTACAACGCCCAGTGACTTCACACAGTTCTGTACAACGCCCAGTGACTTCACACAGTTCTGTACAACGCCCAGTGACTTCACACAGTTCTGTACAACGCCCAGTGACTTCACACAGTTCTGTACAACACACAGTTCAGGGAGAAGAACAAGTGACAGAGGCAGCAGAAGTGAAAGGAGAAGAAGAGAAAGGAAAGAGGACGGCCACCATCTCCAAACTGCCCCCTCCCCAGCCCCTGTGCCCTCACTTCGTTGCATCAAAGAACACCACCTGCTCTGTGCCCAGCACGCGGGCATTGTGCACAGTGTTGCTGGGGACCTCCACCATGTCCCCAGGCTCCAGAACCACCGTCTGCCCGTACATGCCGAACTCAAAACGCCCTGTCAGGATGGCGTCCTTCTTGCTGACAGAGTGGGTGTGGTCTGGGAAGTCTGTGCCTGGGCAGAAAGTGTAGCACATGTACTTGTAGCCTTGCTTCTCCAGCTTCCGCTTCAAACTGTCCTCACTCAGGGGGCCGTCCTTGGCCGTGTCCCACTTCTCAACCGTCAGGCGGGACATGATCTGCAAAATGTGACATCATTCAGACACACCCCTCAACCAGTCTCACACCCTGTGACATCATTCAGACACACCCCTCAGCCAGTCTCACACCCTGTAACATCATTCAGACACACCCCTCAGCCAGTCTGAATCCCTGTGACATCATTCAGACACACCCCTCAGCCAGTCTGAACCTCTGTGACATCATTCAGACACACCCCTCAGCCAGCCTCACACCTGTGACATCATTCAGACACACCCCTCAGCCAGTCTCACACCCTCTGACATCATTCAGACACACCCCTCAGCCAGTCTCACACCCTGTGACATCATTCAGACACACCCCTCAGCCAGTCTCACACCCTGTGACATCATTCAGACACACCCCTCAGCCAGTCTCACACCCTGTGACATCATTCAGACACACCCCTCAGCCAGTCTCACACCCTGTGACATCATTCAGACACACCCCTCAGCCAGTCTCACACCCTGTGACATCATTCAGACACACCCCTCAGCCAGTCTGAATCCCTGTGACATCATTCAGACACACCCCTCAGCCAGTCTGAACCTCTGTGACATCATTCAGACACACCCCTCAGCCAGTCTCACACCCTGTGACATCATTCAGACACACCCCTCAGCCAGTCTCACACCCTGTGACATCATTCAGACACACCCCTCAGCCAGTCTGAATCCCTGTGACATCATTCAGACACACCCCTCAGCCAGTCTCACACCCTGTGACATCATTCAGACACACCCCTCAGCCAGTCTCACACCCTCTGACATCATTCAGACACACCCCTCAGCCAGTCTCACACCCTGTGACATCATTCAGACACACCCCTCAGCCAGTCTCACACCCTGTGACATCATTCAGACACACCCCTCAGCCAGTCTCACACCCTGTGACATCATTCAGACACACCCCTCAGCCAGTCTCACACCCTGTGACATCATTCAGACACCCCCCTCAGCCAGTCTCACACCCTGTGACATCATTCAGACACACCCCTCAGCCAGTCTGAATCCCTGTGACATCATTCAGACACACCCCTCAGCCAGTCTGAACCTCTGTGACATCATTCAGACACACCCCTCAGCCAGTCTCACACCCTGTGACATCATTCAGACACACCCCTCAGCCAGTCTCACACCCTGTGACATCATTCAGACACCCCTCAGCCAGTCTGAACCTCTGTGACATCATTCAGACACACCCCTCAGCCAGTCTCACACCCTGTGACATCATTCAGACACCCCTCAGCCAGTCTGAACCTCTGTGACATCATTCAGACACACCCCTCAGCCAGTCTCACACCCTGTGACATCATTCAGACACACCCCTCAGCCAGTCTCACACCCTGTGACATCATTCAGACACCCCTCAGCCAGTCTGAACCTCTGTGACATCGTTCAGACACACCCCTCAGCCAGTCTCACACCCTGTGACATCATTTCAGACACCCCTCAGCCAGTCTCACACCCTGTGACATCATTCAGACACACCCCTCAGCCAGTCTCACACCCTGTGACATCATTCAGACACACCCCTCAGCCAGTCTGAACCTCTGTGACATCATTCAGACACACCCCTCAGCCAGTCTGAACCTCTGTGACATCATTCAGACACACCCCTCAGCCAGTCTGAACCTCTGTGACATCATTCAGACACACCCCTCAGCCAGTCTGAACCTCTGTGACATCATTCAGACACACCCCTCAGCCAGTCTCACACCCTGTGACATCATTCAGACACCCCTCAGCCAGTCTGAACCTCTGTGACATCATTCAGACACACCCCTCAGCCAGTCTGAACCTCTGTGACATCATTCAGACACACCCCTCAGCCAGTCTGAACCCCTGTGACATCATTCAGACACCCCTCAGCCAGTCTGAATCCCTGTGACATCATTCAGACACACCCCTCAGCCAGTCTCACACCCTGTGACATCATTCAGACACACCCCTCAGCCAGTCTCACACCCTGTGACATCATTCAGACACCCCTCATCCAGTCTGAATCCCTGTGACATCATTCAGACACACCCCTCAGCCAGTCTGAATCCCTGTGACATCATTCAGACACACCCCTCAGCCAGTCTCACACCCTATGACATCATTCAGACACCCCTCAGCCAGTCTGAATCCCTGTGACATCATTCAGACACCCCTCAGCCAGTCTGAATCCCTGTGACATCATTCAGACACCCCTCAGCCAGTCTGAATCCCTGTGACATCATTCAGACACACCCCTCAGCCAGTCTGAATCCCTGTGACATCATTCAGACACACCCCTCAGCCAGTCTCACACCCTGTGACATCATTCAGACACCCCTCAGCCAGTCTCACACCCTGTGACATCATTCAGACACACCCCTCAGCCAGTCTCACACCCTGTGACATCATTCAGACACACCCCTCAGCCAGTCTCACACCCTGTGACATCATTCAGACACACCCCTCAGCCAGTCTCACACCCTGTGACATCATTCAGACACCCCTCAGCCAGTCTCACACCCTGTGACATCATTCAGACACCCCTCAGCCAGTCTCACACCCTGTGACATCATTCAGACACCCCTCAGCCAGTCTCACACCCTGTGACATCATTCAGACACCCCCCTCAGCCAGTCTCACACCCTGTGCTGCGGTTCAGGCACTTTTCCCTTCACCCCTTTCTCTGTGACGAACAATGATTCAGGACCCTTGTTGATGACAGTGGTGATGATGATGATTGTGACAACAGTTGTGATGATGATGATGACGATCAATGGTGATGATGACAATGATGAAAATGATGGTGAAAACAATAACAATAACAGTGGTGATGATGATGACAACAATGATGACAACAGTGGTGATGATGATGATGACAACAATGGTGATGATGATGATGACAACACACAGAGGCACACAATCACTCCTACCCCACCACCCCCCACCCCCACCCCCACACAATTATTCACACACACACGCACACAAACATGCACATAGGCACACAATTACTCACACTCACACATCAGCGAACAATCACTCACACAGTCACTCCCCCCCCCCCCCTCCCCCACACACACACACACAGGCAACTTAATACTGCCACACACCCACACATGCAATTACTCCCACACACAAGCAATTCATTGTTGCTCCAGTGAGAAATCAACATGATAAAAGACTGCAATAAACAAGAAAGTAAACAGAAAAAAATCAAATAGGTAAATAATCAATTGTAATCCAAGAAATATTGCAAAGTCACGGCCACAGAAATCTAACTCCTGGTTTGTCCTGCTTTTTTCGGGCTCACACTGTGTTTGTGTGTTTGTATATATTATGTTTGTGTGTTTGTATATATTATGTTTGTGTTGTGTTTGTATATATTATGTTTGTGTGTTTGTAGTAGCTTCGGCTTTGTCAACAGGGGGATGTACTTGTGAAACTAACTTGGTGTTTGTACTTGTGTAACTTACTCGGACTTTGAGTTTACGTCATTGTCAAGGTGCCCATGCATGTTTGTATGTGTTACGAGCTACTGTTCATATACACGATTACAGTGTGTGAATGCACTGACACCTTGGTCGCACCATACCTACCCACGGCTCTGCAGAGAGAGTTGGATATTGTGTGCACAAGCACACCCATATTCCATGTGAACTGTGTTATGTTTGTAAATTTGTGTGTGTGTGTGTGTGAGCGCGCGCGCGCGCGTGTATCGGACAATAGATACATGTACTCACTTTGTCTTTGGCAAAGTACAGTCGGAGACTGTTCGAGGTAGCCGCAAATATATACTGCTTAATTTGTCAACACTGTCCTGCAAAAGTTGCGTGCACGTGAAGAGAGTAATGGTTCTTGGTTATCCGGAGTTTCGTACACAGGAAAACGTGATTTTTGTCATTGGTGGTTTTCTGTTTTGGGATGGAAGTATCAGATAATTAACACCTGATATGTAAATCTGGAATTTGAAAAAATATTCCAGAGCCAAGGTAATGTCCTATTTTAGCGACCACAACTAAGGTGGAGTTGGAAGGGGTGGCAGGTGAAATGGGGTGGGAGGGGCAGAAGAGTTTATTCCCATGAACTTTTTTGAGTCATAGAGAAACAATGAAATACGACAATAACAGAATGACGGCCACAAAGGAAGAGCCAAAATAATAAAAGGTCAAAGGTAATCATCGTCTGATACAATAAGAGTAACGAAAGCAATACTCCACAGACAAATGCATCACAACTTAAAAATCTCAAGAATTGTGAGTGAAGTGACATATTCGGCTCTTCTTCTTTTTCTTCTTCTTCTTTCCGTTACGCGACCAACATCGACTTGCCGATGACTCTGTCGTGGTTCATGCATGCTGGGTATTTTCGGGTCTCCATTACCCACCGAACACTGACATGGATTACAGGATCTTTAACGTGCGTATTTGATTTTCTGCGTGCGTATACACACGAAGGGGGATCAGGCACTAGCAGGTCTGCACATATGTTGACCTGGGACATCGGAAAAATCTCCACCCTTTACCCACCAGGCGCCGTCACCGAGGTTCGAACCCAGGACCCTCAGATTGAAAGTCCAACGCTTTAACCACTCGGCTATTGCGCTCTGTATCTAACTGACCAGAATTGGAAGCTGCAGAGTTAGCTAGAGCATAGCAAAAACAATGGCATGGTGTAACAAAATAAAATACACAGTATGATTTGTTATTTAGCACCCTATTGCCAGTAATACTGAAATTGGTTTGATATACAGGGAAAACGCACACACAAAAACAACAACAACATATATGATATATTCATGGATATGTACAGGAAGCAGTGTTAAGATCAACACATGCCATTATACTAATTCAGATTCAACAGGCAGAGTCAAAGGTATAAGTGGTAAAGAATCCAGACTGATCCTGACTTATAGCGAAATACAATAAAACCCTCTTTTTTTCTTTTTTTTAAAATGAAGTTAGCAAATTTTAACAACTTTTTCTTCGTACTAATATACTTATATAGGCATTAACGTGGCATATTTGTGGGAAAAAAAGATCAAAGAGGATGTTCAGGGAAACAACTACCAAAAATGGCCTTTGATTAAATTCTGCAGATTTACGTCACTTTAAATCTGCGGCACTCCTCTTCGAAAAATGGAAACTGACAAAAATGCTCATACATGACAAACAAACAAACTGCTTCGAGTGGAGCAGGAAAGAAAAATGCATCAAAATGTGCAGACTGTTCCATAGTCTTTGTAAGGGCAAGTCATGGAACGACGTTCAATATTTTCTCTCGAGTAGTATAGTAGTAGTGGTGGTAGAAGTAGCAGTAGTAGTAGGTTAGGGACAAGGTAAGCTTTGAAGCTTTTAAATAGTCCCTTCTTTGTTTCATATCATATTAATTTTTAGTAGACTATTTTTGTCGCTGTTCAAAGCTTCAATATCCAGTTTACTGCTATTCGTCAAACTTTCTATTCAGTTTTTTTTTTTTTTTTTTTTTTTAATTGTCCAGTTGGTTTTTGAATGAAATAGTAAACGGTGCTTTGATGATGAGGTGGTAGTTCATTCTATACATTCATACATTCAGGTAATTCTGTTACCGAAGCATAACTTTCTTGTATTAGTATTTGAACCGCAATGTACTTTTTTCTTCCATCGACGTTTCTTGTGGAACTGTACTGAGATGCAGAGAAGAAATTATCCCCAAAATCAACATGCAAGTCAACATGACCGTTGAAATGTATACTGTCGCAATGAGATCACCACTTATCGGGCTTCTACCCTTAAGGGAAAATAATTCAAAATAATGAATCGATCCGATCACTGATTATTAGTCATGTGCCTACATTCGTGTACAAGCTTTGTGGCTCTTCTCTGCACCCTGTCAACTGCAACAGATTGTCGCTTCAGACAGGGGCACCACGTGCTCCTAGTAGTAGTCACACCAGAGTTTTATTTCGTTTTACAAAAATATCATGATCAAGTAAAAGTTATTTTTATTATTACAATAATTTAGTTTGCTTTAATTATATGCACTGGGTTCTGAATGTGCAGGTAAAAAACAAAGTGACAGATTTCTGTCAAAAGTGACCACTCCAAGCTCTTTTTCATTTTCTCATGTGATTTCACTGTGTTCATAGCAGTTGTATAGTGCATGTTTTGTTTGGATTTCTTCTGGCAGCGGGCATCACTTTACATATGTCCACATTAAAATACAGATTCTGTTTCTTCTGGCAGCAGGCATCACTTTACATATGTCCACATTAAAATGCAGATTCTATTTTTCTGTCCAAGCCTGGAGTTTGAATCTTGTTGCAAGATTTTACTTGACACTTTAATGTCATTGGCCATGGGGTCCTCATGACATGGGTGAATGCCTCAACATAGTTTCATTGCATAACAAAACATCAGAATAAACGAATGAATATGGCGAAAGGAAATATTTAAATAAAACAAAGTTCTTTCCTGGAAGAAAAATGGCAGCGACCAACAGTCCACCCAACACACTAATAACTCCATTCATTCATCCATCAAACAGATTCCATTGCTGGTTATAGAAAAATGTCAAATCGGTCTAACTATGCAGTTTGTGGCACTGACTGCTGAGTGCTTGTAGTTATTTTTGCCAAATCTTCAAAGCTTCTGATATAAATTTTGCCAACAGGTTTATCACCACGTGATCTTCTGATGTTAACATGCTGAAGAGATCCATACTTTTTGCAATATCCTTTCTTTTTTTTCTTTTTTACCACAGAGTTATTTCTCAATTCATCGTAATATTTACAACAAAACATAAAATGAATTTCACCATCAACTGTGGGGTCACACAAAGGGCATGGAGAATCTGTGGACGTACTTGGCATAGACCTTTTTTGACTCACTTGTGTAAACAAAGTAAGTCTATCTTTTAAACATTACATTTTGAAATTATACTCAATACATAAAAAGCGTGTGTTTTACTCTCAGTGTACAGGGCTTTCACTATGTTCATTCGCCCAAGTGGTCTTTTTCGGAAAATACTAAAATCAATACGACGAGTGGACGTTATAGATCTATTGGCTGAGCCCTGAAGGTCATGGGCAAAAA
>NC_134887.1:1654021-1661521 GCF_041734735.1 Babylonia areolata
GATAAGCACATCAATATCTTACTGCAAAAGCCAAAGACACATGGTTTCTTATATTAAAACCTCAAGATCAACGCATCCTACTTGAAGGAAACTGCCTTCAAATCCTTGGTCCGACCCATACTATAATACACTTGCACAGTATGGGACCCTTCACCAACATCAACATCAACAAGATCGAGACTGTCTAACGCACAGCTGCTCACTTTGTTGAGAAGCACCACCACAACACCTCTAGTGTCAAGACCATGGTCAATAGACTTGGGTGACCCCCCCACCCCACCCCCAACACCGCACAAGAGTGGCGAGATTGGCCGTGTTGTACACGGTCCTGCACAACCAGGCCATGATCGACAGGTCCAAGGTTGTCCCCGCCCCTGTTCAGCAGAGAGGCCATGATCGACAGGTCCAAGGTTGTCCCCGCCCCTGTCCGGCAGAGAGGCCATGATCGACAGGTCAAAGGTTGTCCCCGCCCCTGTCTGGCAGAGAGGCCATGATTGACAGGTCCAAGGTTGTCCCCGCCCCTGTTCAGCAGAGAGGCCATGATCGACAGGTCCAAGGTTGTCCCCGCCCCTGTCCGGCAGAGAGGCCATGATCGACAGGTCAAAGGTTGTCCCCGCCCCTGTCTGGCAGAGAGGCCATGATCAACAGGTCCAAGGTTGTCCCCGCCCCTGTTCGGCAGACACCATCAGGAATTTGACTGAGCTGCCAGAAAAGCTGTGCAAGCTGGTACCCTTCAGTGACACATTCAAGTCAAGGACGTCACACTGTTAGACTGTACCACAGCTAGTTAGATCAGAAAGCCCCCATCACAGTCTCGTTTGGGGCTTGGGGTGGGTTGCAGGATCATCCTACTAGCCCCCAAGTGGACGAAAAGGGATAAGTAGAAGTCTGCCACAAAACACGCATGGAGTAATGATAATAATAATGGAATCTCCTGTCGAACCGACGGATGAGTAGGCAGGCAGGCTTATCTGTCGGTGTGTGTCCTCATATGGGAGAAGAGGCCGATTCTGGATGCGCAGCACTTCCCACAAGTGTTGCAATGGAAAACGTCTCCAGAAGTTGAGCCCTGCTTCCTTCGCTCACGTTTCGCTTTAATGGCCAGCGTTCTCTTGTTTTCTAAGGTCTTTATGCCACTAGAGCACAGCATCTTCCAGCGAGAGCGGTCAAGGGCATCAGTTTCCCAAGAAGCGATGTCTACGTTACAGGATTTGAGGTTTGTCTTCAAGGTGTCTTTGAAGCGCTTGCAGGGTCTTCCAATTTCGCGGTGGCCTTCCTTCAGCTGGCCATACAGTAGCATCTTTCGGATCCTGCTGCCTGTCATGCGGACAGCGTGTCCTGTCCTGATCAGCAGGCTTTTGATGCTGGGCAGGCCGCTCCTCTCTAAGACCTGGAGGTTGGAGGCCCTGTCTTGCCACTTTATGCCGAGGATCTTTCATAGGCATCTCTGGTGAAACTGCTCAAGTTGTTGAATGTGACGGCGATACATCGTTCATGTTTCACAGCAGTACAACAAGGTGGTCAGCACAACAACTCTGTAGGTTTTCATCTTGGTGCTGAGCCTGATGCCTTTGTTGTTCTACAGCCTGTTGTTGAGTCTGCCAAAGGCGGTGCTGGCCTTGGCGATGCGCAGCGTCACTTCTGCATCAAGGGCTCCATTGCTGCATAGGGTGCTGCCCAGGTAGCAAAACTTGTCGACTGACTTGATCTCTGTGTCATCGATCTTGACGGCAGGTGGGGGGGAGGCACTGGCGTTCTGTGAGCTAGCTGGATGGTACATTGACTCGGTCTTGCTGAGGCTGATGGTGAGTCCAAAGCGCCTGCAGAAGGTTGAGAGCCTGTCCATAATGAACTGCATGTCCTCATGGGTGTGTGCAGCAAGCGCGCAGTCATCAGCGAAGAGGAACTCTCTCAACAGTGCCTCAAACACCCTGGACCTAGTGTAGAGTCACTGCAAGTTGAAAAGTTTGTCATCTGTGCAAAACTGAATGTAGATGCCCTGGTCACAGTCTTGGAAGGCGTCAATCAGCATGGCAGAGAAGAGAATGGAGAACAGTGTGGGTGCCAGGACGCAGCCCTGCTTCACTCCGTTTACCACAGGGAACGGATCCAACATGTCAGTATTTTCCTGTACTCTCGCCTGCATGCCATCGTGGAATGACGCAGTCAACTGGATTAGGCTCTCTGGGCAACTGAACTTTAGGAGGATCTTCCAAAAACCATGGCGGTTCACTGTGTCGAAGGCCTTAGTCAGGTCTACAAAGACCATGTGGAGCTCCCTGTTCTGCTCACGGCACTTCTCTTGCATCTGGCGTATGGCAAACACCATGTCACATGTTCCCCTGCCTGAGCGGAAGCCGCGCTGTGCTTCAGGGATGACTGTGGTGGAGACATGGTCAACCAACCTGTTCAGTATGATGCGGGCGAAGGTCTTGCCGGCGATGCAGAGGAGAGAGATTCCACAGTGATTATTGCAGGATGTTTTGTCTCCCTTCCGTTTGTAGATGTGGACAATTGAAGCATCCTTGAAATCCTGGGGGACTCCCCTCTCTCCCAGATAGACTGGAACAGGGCGGTCAGCTTGTCTGTCAGCACCTCGCCTCCATACTTGTACATGTCAGCCTGGATTCCATCCGCTCCTGGTGCTTTTTCCTGACGTTGTCAGCTTCACGGTCTTCAGGGTCTCGGCCTTGGTGGTAGGGGTAGCTAATGAGTCATTGACTGGTAGCTGTGGGAGGGCTGCAATTGCCTCGTCAGATACTGACGAGTCCCTGTTGGGGAGGGTGTTGAAGTGCTCTGCCCAGCGGGCAAGGATGTCTTTCTTGTCTGTCAGGATGGTGGTGTGGTCCAAGGCTCGGACAGGGGTTGATCCTGTGACTCTCAGCCCATACACAGCTCGGAGACCATCATGGAAGGTCTTCATGTTGTGAGCATCAGCAGCGGACTGAAGCTCTTTGGACTTTCTCTCCCACCATGTGTTCTGTATCTCACGCAGCCTCTTCTGTACGAGTTGCTTGGTTTGCAAGAACTGGTCCGCCTTCCTCTGGCAGTCTTTATTGGAAATGTGATCCTGATGCTGTATATGCAGTGTGTTCAGGAGCTTGGAGATTCCAGAGTCGTTCTCGTCAAACCAGGCTTTGTGGTGTGTACAAAGCCGAGTGTGTCAGCTGCTGCTGTGTACACAGCATCTCTAAAGGTGCTCCATACCTCTTCTACATCAGTCGATGCAGGAATTTCTTGGAGAGCTGCTTGGATTTGCTGCTGTAGTACGTCCTTGGTGATAGGGAGGCAGTGGATGTTCAGCTTCCTAGGGGGTTTCTGCCTGGCTGGTTGGAGCTTGCATGCAAGTCTGATGTTCATCTTGCTGCATACCAGGCGATGGTCCGACCAACAGACTGCTCCTCTCATGCAGCGTGTAATGGAAACATCACCTCTGTCCCTCTGCCGGACAATCACATAGTCCAGCATGTGCCACTGCTTGGAGCGGGGGTGCATCCATGTGTTCTTGTACTTGTCCGCTTGTTGGAAGAGGGTGTTGGTGATGGTCAGTCCATGCTGCGCGCAGAGCGAGAGCAAAAGCAGTCCGTTGGAGTTGCACTTGCCAGTGCCGTGCTGTCCTAGGACTTTTGGCCACGAGGAGAAGTTCACGCCGACGCGGGCACTGAAATCCCCAAGATGATCAGCCTGTCCTTTCTGTCTACCACTGAAATGGTGCGGCTGAGCTCCTCGTAGAAAGCTTCTTTGATGTCATCAGGGTTGGTCAACGTCGGGGCATAGCACCTGATGACTGTGGCGAAGCGGTCCTTGGACAGCTTCAGACGCAGGTTCATCAGCCTATCGTTTATCCAGCGTGGAAGGCTGTGAAGCTGTCGTGCAAGTTTGGTTTGTATGGCAAAGCCCACGCCTGAGGTTCTTGTGGTGCCATCTGGCTTCCCAGAGCAGTAGAAGGTTAGCCCCCTCCAACTTCTTCCAGCTGGGTTTCACCGGCAAACCTGGTTTCGCTAAGGGCTGCTATGTCCACCTGGTGGCGATCAAGCATTCTAGCAATGAGCGCTGTGCGCCTTTCTGGTCTGTCGTCTCTGTCCAAAAGGGTGCGAACATTCCAGGCACCCAGAGTCAGGGCATGACTCCTGGTTCTTTTCTTCTGTTGTTTTCGACCGCTAGTATTGGATGTCCAAGTAGGTGCGGTTTCCTACTAGGTACTAGGTGAGGCAGGCTTTGTTTAGGGATCCTTTTATCTCCCCTTCCCATGTGGGGAGAGCAGTGCTGTCCCTAAAAAGGGCTGCTCTGACACTGTGGGAGGATACGGGCGCCGCATCTGCCCCAGTCTAGGGCGGACGACCATCACCCCACAGCCGCCTGCGTGCAGAGTCGTGACTAGGAACTGCCAGCAGCATCCTCTGCCTGTCCCCGTTACCACTTCTCCATCGCCGCAGGGCTTGCGAAAGCTGGGCGTTGAAGTGACTTTTTTTTTTTAGTGAAGAGGAGTTGTGCAGTCCCTTCCCCACTCTCTCGCCTACCGACGCTCACACGGTCCCACAGGTGCAGATACTGCCACGTGTAGAACGGCCTCGGTACGTGCAGGTTTTTTCTTCGGATGTTCCGTCTCCAAGGAGGACTTCCAGCCAAGGATAAGAGCTCCCCCTGCCCTTTGGTCATCCTCCTCCGCCTTCACAGCCGTTAGGAAAGGTTTCCTCTTCCGCCTGATCCGTCGTTGGGAGACTTTACATGCGGCAGGTAGTACTGGGTTACATGGTACCAGTAGCAAGGGCTATGCCCCTGACCTGACCTAAAGTAGAATTCCTTTAATTATCCTTCTTTTATCCGTCCAAGTCTTTTACTTTCTACACAAGTACCTCCACTTCCACGCTTCCCCCAGGCTGCAGAGTTATCAGTGTGTGTGTGTGTGTGTGTGTGTGTGTGTGTGTGTGTGTGTGTGTGTGTGTGTGTGTGTGTGTGTGTTGAGCTCTAACCGTGGCTTTCTCCATTGGCCGACTCGGAAACATACACACACACACACACACACACACACACTGACAGAGAGAGAGAGAGAGAGAGAGAGAGAGAGAGAGAGAGAGAGAGAGAGAGAAGGAGGAAAAAAAACCCATTGTTTGACAATCCGCTTGGATGTGGATGTGAAGGTTATATGTACAGTGGAGATGTCGAGATTCGAGGGCACGAACACACACACATACACACATACACAGGCACCGGCACGCGCGCACGCACACACACACACACACACACACACATACACAGGCACACGCGCGCACGCACACACACACACACACACACACACCACGCACACACACACACACACACACACACACACCACGCACACACACACACACACACACACACACACACACACACGCACGCACGCGCGCGCGCGCGTGCGCGCGCGCGCACACACTCAGCCGGGTACACGCTGGAATATACATGCATGCACACGCGATAATGCACACATGCACATTCACACACAAAACTGATAAACACATGCACGCCGCACACGCACACGCGCGCGCTCGCGCGCACACACGCACACACACACACACACACACACACACACACACACAGATGGGCGCGCGAATTCAGGCCAGCTGCCTGCGAGACGAACAGTTTCAGTTTCAGTAGCTCAAGGAAGCGTCACTGGGAAAAACGTCGCCGACAGGAACAGAGACACCGAATTCTGAGTGGAACAGGCGGCACAAATACCCTTCTTCGGAAATCGGGAAAATCCACAGGTCAAACGCTCGCGCATTACATCTTATGGTACTGTCGTAAAAACTCAGCAACATTTACACACGTTCAGTAGTAGTTGCAGATTTCACTGTCACTGTCACTGCCACGTTCCTCGTTCTCATTTCATGGACAGCAAATTAAACAAACTGAATAACAGATGTGTGTTGATTAACACAAGCCATGCAGAACGAGCTGATGAAAACTGTCTCTGTCTGTCCTATTGTCTGTCTTTCTGAATGGATAGATGTCTGTCCTATTGTCTGTCTTTCTGAATGTACACATGTCTGTCTGTCTATCATCCTTAAGACTAGCTATCATAGCACCCTGATTTCTCCAAGTCTTTGATACCATCCTTAAGACTAGCTAACGTAGCACCCTGATTTCTCCAAGTCTTTGATACCATCCTTAAGACTGGCTAATGTAGCACCCTGATTTCTCCAAGTCTTTGATATCATCCTTAAGACTGGCTAATGTAGCACCCTGATTTCTCCAAGTCTTTGATACCATCCTTAAGACTAGCTATAGTAGCACCCTGATTTCTCTCATTCCTTCCTTTATCTCATTACTGTTCAAACCTGAAATCACGGCCATCAGGTCCCACATTGTGGGTTCAGGTACAGACTCACCTTCTTTAAGTTGATCACTTGACTGAGCTCTGTCCCTCTCACTACCCACCCTGGTCTCCACACTCATCCTCACTACCCACCCTGGTCTCCACACTCATCCTCACTATCCACCCTGGTCTCCACACTCATCCTCACTATCCACCCTGGTCTCCACACTCATCCTCACTACCCACCCTGGTCTCCACACTCATCCTCACTACCCACCCTGGTCTCCACACTCATCCTCACTACCCACCCTGGTCTCCACACTCATCCTCACTACCCACCCTGGTCTCCACACTCATCCTCACTATCCACCCTGGTCTCCACACTCATCCTCACTACCCACCCTGGTCTCCACACTCATCCTCACTCACTATCCACCCTGGTCTCCACACTCATCCTCACTCACTATCCATCCTGGTCTCCACACTCATCCTCACTCACTATCCACCCTGGTCTCCACACTCATCCTCACTATCCACCCTGGTCTCCACACTCATCCTCACTATCCACCCTGGTCTCCACACTCATCCTCACTATCCACCCTGGTCTCCACACTCATCCTCACTACCCACCCTGGTCTCCACACTCATCCTCACTACCCACCCTGGTCTCCACACTCATCCTCACTATCCACCCTGGTCTCCACACTCATCCTCACTACCCACCCTGGTCTCCACACTCATCCTCACTCACTATCCACCCTGGTCTCCACACTCATCCTCACTCACTATCCATCCTGGTCTCCACACTCATCCTCACTATCCACCCTGGTCTCCACACTCATCCTCACTATCCACCCTGGTCTCCACACTCATCCTCACTATCCACCCTGGTCTCCACACTCATCCTCACTACCCACCCTGGTCTCCACACTCATCCTCACTATCCACCCTGGTCTCCACACTCATCCTCACTCACTACCCACCCTGGTCTCCACACTCATCCTCACTCACTATCCACCCTGGTCTCCACACTCATCCTCACTATCCACCCTGGTCTCCACACTCATCCTCACTCACTATCCACCCTGGTCTCCACACTCATCCTCACTCACTACCCACCCTGGTCTCCACACTCATCCTCACTCACTATCCACCCTGGTCTCCACACTCATCCTCACTATCCACCCTGGTCTCCACACTCATCC
>NC_134887.1:1666521-1719021 GCF_041734735.1 Babylonia areolata
AAAAAGCAAAGAGAATTTTAAGAATTTTTTTATATGATTTATAATTTTACTATTACATGTACATGAATTGCAATGAAAATGTGATAATGCAAAAAACAAAGAACAGTTTGGTAGTTTTTAAAACATTCCTGCAACAGAAAAAAAATACACAATGTTACTTTACCCATTTGGATTATCTTTTTCAATGCGACTGTGTGTGTGTGTGTGTGTGTGTGTGTGTGTGTGTGTGTGTGTGTGTGAACCTCACTTTTTCTCATTCCTAGATAGAGAAACATTTAAACATTTACAGTTTTTAGTTTTCCTACATAGCAAAATACAACACAGACTATTCACAGGATCTGTCATGTTTACTCATAAAATGTATAATTCACATTTTCTGGAACATACTATTTTTTCAGAGAACAATGTATCTGGCACATCTTATTCATACAATCACTCATGTATACTAATAGAATGTGTAATTTATATTTTCTGGAATATACAATTTTTTTCTGAGAAACAATTAATGTATCTGGCACATCAAAACAGCACCATAAGTCATAAATTCCCCATAAAATATTTTTTCATTGATGATCCTTATTTGTTTTGGCCCAGATAAGTATGCTAGAGTTATCCACAAATAATGAGAATTATCAATCACAGATTACTGACAGTTTGCTCACTAGACCTGGTTTATTTCATATAGGAACTCTTTCAATTTATTGGCATTCAGCACACTCTCATTTATATTATATCGTGTATTTGAATGCCCATTGTACCAGGGAATTCAATCTAAGATACACTTATGCATTCACATATATACAAAACAACAAGAACAACAACAAAACCCCAAACAGAACCCCCCGACATCAGCACTATTCTCATGTTTGCAATCAGTTCTTAAAGATTTAACTCTCTCTGATAACAACACACCTGTACTTCATGTTCAATGTTATTTTATCTACCAAAAAAATTACTAACCATTTCCAGCCACATGAACAATTCTAATAAAATAATTCAACATTCAACCACATACATTATATTATTTTTTCTTATTATAATAACATTTTGTTCCAGTTAGTGATGAACTGTAGTTCATGCTGGTGTCCTATGACTGTAGTTCACACTGGTCCTATGACTATAGTTCATGCTGGTGTCCTATGACTGTAGTTCATGCTGGTGTCCTATGACTGTAGTACACACTGGTCCTATGACTAGAGTTCATGCTGATGTCCTATGACCATAGTTCATGCTGGTGTCCTATGACTATAGTTCATGCTGATGTCCTATGACTATAGTTCACACTGGTGTCCTATGACTGTAGTTCACACTGGTGTCCTATGACTGTAGTTCATATAGGTGTCCTATGACTGCAGTTCATACTGATGTCCTATGACAACTTCATGCTGGTGTCCTATGGTTGTAGTTCTTACTGGTTGTCGCTGGAATGAAAGCCAGGTCTCTTGTTTTCTGTTTGGGTGCTTTAACGATTGGACACCAGCTCCTTATCATTTTCTCACACATACACCCACAACCACACCAACCCAGCCACCCACCCACTCACCCCTCCACCCACTCACCCCCCCCACCCCCCACCCCATCCCCCCCACACACACACTCAAGAAGACGGCTGTGGTGTGTGTTACAGCTGTACAAACGTCGCCTGCAGGAGGAAGAAGAAGGAGGAAGAGGATTGCCAGCGCTGTCGTCGTGTTCCTCCATGATGCAGCGTGTTCAGAGCGAGGCCAGGAGGGACGGGGACACACAACGACAAGGCAAAATGGTGGTAAGTCCACTGCTCCTTGGACACTTTTCTAACACACTGCTAGCATACAGCAAACCACACTGGTTACACACAGTCTGTCTACACAAAGATATACACACAGTCTGTCTACACACAGATATACACACAGTCTGTCTACACACAGATATACACACAGTCTGTCTACACACAGATATACACACAGTCTGTCTACACACAGATATACACACAGTCTGTCTACACAAAGATACACACACAGTCTGTCTACACAAAGATATACACATAGTCTGTCTACACAAAGATATACACACAGTCTGTCTACACAAAGGTATACACATAGTCTGTCTACACAAAGATATACACATAGTCTGTCGACACAAAGATACACACACAGTCTGTCTACACAAAGATACACACACAGTCTGTCTACACAAAGATATACACATAGTGTAATCAAGGACGTACACAGTCTCAGTCTGTACACAGATGTACACACTGTCTACACAAAGATGTACACGCAGTCTATCTACACAAAAATATACACATAGTGTAATCAAGGATGTACACAGTCTCAGTCTGTACACAGATGTACACACTGTCTACACAAAGATGTACACACAGTCTATCAACACAAAAATATACACATAGTCCGTGTAATCAAGGATGTACACAGTCTCAGTCTGTACACAGATGTCCACACAGTCTGTCTACACAAAGATATACACACAGTCTGTCTCAGTTTCAGTTTCAGTTTCAGTAGCTCAAGGAGGCGTCACTGCGTTCGGACAAATCCATATACGCTACACCACATCTGCCAAGCAGATGCCTGACCAGCAGCGTAACCCAACGCGCTTAGTCAGGCCTTGAGGAAAAAAAGAAAAAAGAAAAAGGTGAATCAATGATAGATAAGCTTACACAAATAAATAAATAAATAATAAATAATAACTATAATGTAACTATAATGTAAATGTCTGTCTACACAAAGATGTACACACAGTCTGTACAAAGATGTACAGTCTGTGTAATCAAGGATGTACACTCACAGAGTCTGTGTACACAGATGTACGCATAGTCTCTGAGCACCCAGAGATGTACACATAGTCTCTGTACACAAAGATGTTTACACAGTCTTCACAAAGATGTATACATAGTATCTGTGCACGTATAGATGTACACACAGTATCAGTTCACAAAGATGTACACACGGTCTCTGTACACAAAGATGTACACATAGTCTCTATGCATGCAGAGATGTACACACAGTCTCTGTACACAAAGATGTACACATAGTCTCTATGCATGCAGAGATGTACACACAGTCTCTGTACACAAAGATGTACACAGTCTCTGTACACAAAGATGTACACAGTCTCTGTACACAAAGATGTCTGTGTGGTCATGCTGGAGAGTTGTTTACAACAAAATGAAATGAAAAAAGCTGTGATATAAATCATCTCCTTTTACCCCAATATTGTTGTCTGTAAGCATTCTGTATTGAAAAAGTACTCCAATATTAACATCTTTGGCATTGATTGGTCATCAGTTGAAGGTCTGTATGTGTTTTGTTTTGACACAAAATCAGAATGCAGCACATTTGTTTTTGTGATATATTGATTTGTTTTGAAACATATTTTCTGGGCTTTTCTGAATGCTGAGAATAGAGGATGGATATATATACTCATGTTAGCATTTAAACACAAGTAATTATGGGAAGATTGTAATGCAGTCAAATATGCACCTGCTTTTAGAGAACTAAGACTGAACAGTGCAAATTCTCTTTACAAAAAAAAGAGTAACCATATGTTATACTCAGAACTGAAATGCTTATGTGTGCTTGGAATGTATCGGTCAAAAAGGTTTGTCTTTTTGAATGCTAAAGCACAATCCTATTTGTTTAAGTTCTAGACAGTGTGACGCATTGCTTCTACTTTGATCTCCATCAATGGTTGCTGAGCTTCATCTCTATTCTTCTGCTGCACTTGTCCTTCCTATTCTTTTTCATCATTCTAAATGAATGTAAAATGTCTTTTCTGAAGGTTTTCACTAGAACTATTTCAAAATGGTTCATGTTAACACCAGCATCCATCGGCACAGCAGTTTAGATATAATACATGCAGGTATCCCTTCTGTCACAGCTGTTTAGATATAATACATGCAGGTATCCCTTCTGTCACAGCTGTTTAGATAGGATACATGCAGGTATCCCTTCTGTCACAGCTGTTTAGATATAATACATGCAGGTATCCCTTCTGTCACAGCTGTTTAGATAGGATACATGCAGGTATCCCTACTGTCACAGCTGTTTAGATAGGATACATGCAGGTATCCCTTCTGTCACAGCTGTTTAGATAGGATACATGCAGGTATCCCTTCTGTCACAGCTGTTTAGATAGGATACATGCAGGTATCCCTTCTGTCACAGCTGTTTAGATAGGATACATGCAGGTATCCCTACTGTCACAGCTGTTTAGATATAATACATGCAGGTATCCCTTCTGTCACAGCTGTTTAGATAGGATACATGCAGGTATCCCTTCTGTCACAGCTGTTTAGATATAATACATGCAGGTATCCCTTCTGTCACAGCTGTTTAGATAGGATACATGCAGGTATCCCTTCTGTCACAGCTGTTTAGATATAATACATGCAGGTATCCCTTCTGTCACAGCTGTTTAGATATAATACATGCAGGTATCCCTTCTGTCACAGCTGTTTAGATAGGATACATGCAGGCATGCCTACTGTTTAGATAGGATACATGCAGGCATGCCTACTGTTTAGATAGGATACATGCAGGCATGCCTACTGTTTAGATAGGATACATGCAGGCATGCCTATTGTTTAGATAGGATACATGCAGGCATGTCTACTGTTTAGATAGGATACATGCAGGCATGCCTACTGTTTAGATAGGATACATGCAGGCATGTCTACTGTTTAGATAGGATACATACAGGCATGTCTACTGTTTAGATAGGATACATGCAGGCATGCCTATTGCTTAGATAGGATACATGCAGGCATGCCTATTGTTTAGATAGGATACATGCAGGCATGCCTACTGTTTAGATAGGATACATGCAGGCATGCCTATTGTTTAGATAGGATACATGCAGGCATGCCTACTGTTTAGATAGGATACATGCAGGCATGCCTACTGTTTAGATAGGATACATGCAGGCATGTCTACTGTTTAGATAGGATACATGCAGGCATGTCTACTGTTTAGATAGGATACATGCAGGCATGCCTACTGATTAGATAGGATACATGCAGGCATGTCTACTGTTTAGATAGGATACATGCAGGCATGCCTACTGTTTAGACAGGATACATGCAGGCATGCCTACTGTTTAGATAGGATACATGCAGGCATGTCTACTGTCACAGCTGTTCCGGCACTCCACGTGAGTGAATTTTTTCAGTGATCCATGACGTTCATGATAATTGTTGTCAACATTTTGAGTATCACCTTCACCTTCACCTATCCCGTAGTCTTGTGGACCGTTGGGGCACCACAGGTGATCTGGCAACCAGCATCCGCCAATCCTCTCGGTTTTCTGACCTGATTGTATCGCTCAACCTCAAGCCCGTCCATTCTGGGATGTTGTCCTGCCATCTCTTCCTCTGTCTGCGTCTCCTTCTCCCTCCTTGCACTGTGCCCTGCAGGAATGTCTTGGCAAGCCCGGATGATCTCATGACATGGCCATACCATTTGAGCTTGCGTTCTTGACCAAGGTCAACAGGTCTTCGTAGGGCCCAGTGACTTGCCATCTCACCAGCTCTGGTCATCAGATGATGACCATCTCTGAAAAATTCCCTGCTACAGAACCAGATCATATGGAAGATATACTTTCTGTTTCCAGGCTTCTTCCACATGGAACTCACTCCCGTTTCCTGTCCGTCATGCTGTGTTTTGCCCTTCTTTCAAAACCTCTTTGAAAACTCATTTATTTCCAGCCATTCAAATAAGTGAATAACTCCTTGTCTTCACTTTTATGTTTTAATCAAGTTGATTTATTACTTCTATTGTTTTACTATTTTTAAACATACACATGTTCATATGCCTTGAATGATCGGGATGTACATGCACGCGTGTGTGTCTACATCTTGTGTGGAGTGGGTGTGGGTTTGTGGGATGGAGTTGGAACGGGGTGATCTGTGCGTGTGGGTGTATTTGTGTTTGTTAGTATACATGCGTTATTGCATTTTTTTTATTTATTGTAAACGCCCAGGGCTTTTGTGTCATTAGATTGGGCGTACCAAGTGTCCTTTTATTGACTCACTTGTGTAAACAAAGTGAGTCTATGTTTTAACCCGGTGTTCGGTTGTCTGTGTGTGTGTGTGTGTGTGTGTGTCTGTGTGTCCGTGGTAAACTTTAACATTGACATTTTCTCTGCAACTACTTTGTCAGTTGACACCAAATTTGGCATAAAAATAGGAAAAATTCAGTTCTTTCCAGTCATTTTGTTTAAAACAATATTGCGCCTCTGGGATGGGCACAAAAAAAATAAAGAATGAAGCCTAATTATATGCAAACTGCATTTACTGTTATATTTATATTTTTTGTATTCTCTAAACTTGGCACTTTGATCTGATACTCTGACCCAACAGCTAGAGCAGTCATTATTATCATTTTTTGTTCAAACAGGAACTTCTTTTGCTAAGCATGGAAGTTTTATTTATTTTGCAAACGTTTTGGTGCGGATAGTAAAAAAGGGAAATTACTCTGTAATGCTAGTGGAGTTAATTTGTTTTAAACTGATCTTTCTCATCTTAAACATTACATTTTGAAACAAGAGAGGCAAGGCCTTCAAGACTCACTTGTGATGCACTTTTAAAAAAAAATCCAAGCTTTTTATGTATTGAGTATAATTTCAAAATGTAATGTTTAAGATGAGAAAGATCAGTTTAAAGCAAACTAAGTTCCCCAGCAGAGTAATTTCCCTTGTTTTACTGTCTACACAAAAACGTTTGCAATAAATAAAACTTCCATGCTTAGCAAAAGAAGTTCCTGTTTGAACAAAAAATGATAATAATGAAGATCTTTTGTTGGGTCGAATATCAGATCAAAGTGCCAAGTTTAGAGAATACAAAAAATATAAATATAACAGTAAATGCATTATACTCAACACATAAATAGCTTGGATTTTTTTAAAAGTGTTTCACAAGTGAGTCTTGAAGGCCTTGCCTTTCTTGTTATTATTATTATTCTACAAAAAATTTCATTTTCAGTAGTCATTGGGTGTTTGTATGTGGCATTACTTTTTGGGTGGAGGGAGAACTGAATGCAAGGGAGCAGGAGGCTGTATGATTATATATGTGGTGTTCTATGACTGAGCACATTAAAGACCATGTAAGCCATGTCAGTGTTCAGTGAGCTGTGGAAAGACAGAAATGCCCAGCATGCTTCAGCCATGATAGATTGATCAACAAGTTAATGTTGGTCAGGTAGTGGAAAGAAGAGCAAAATGGGACGTCGTGTCATAATTTGGGTTGGTTCTGGATTATTGGAGGCCATAGGACTGAGAGAGATCCTGGGGTGTGTACCCACAAGTGAGTCTTGAAGGCCTTGCCTCTCTTGTATTTCCATGTTCTTTGTCACACTGTGATATGACATGTTTAATTTCAGCAGGGCCTTTTACAGTTTGTATTGGAGGAGAGTTCCATCAGTGTCTGACATATCTGGAGTGAGCCTTGCCACCTTGCATGCACTGGAATAACAATAAAACAGGATTGACAAATCCAGAGAAAGATGACAGAGGTCTTCAAACGACAGTAATGTTTGTTTCAGGTGAGGAAGATAAAAAAGCATTTTGCCGCCGTTCGCAGGGAATGGGGCAATACCTTTAATGAGATCCATCAGCATCTGAACACGCAGCACGAAGAAGTCAACAGGGTGCTGGACTTGGAAGAGAAGATGGCACTGGAGAAGGCGGAGGAGGAGGCCAGGTCACTGGCTGAAGCTGGGCCCAGCACGACACCACAGGGCATCCTCAAAGCAGATTGCTTCAGGGTGGATGCTGGGAAAGTGGAGCAGGTCAACACAGCCATTGCTTTGCTGCTGGGTAAGTTGATGTCAGTACAGCCATTGACTTGATGGGTAAGTTGATGTCAATACAGCCATTGACTTGATGGGTAAGTTGATGTCAGTACAGCCATTGACTTGATGGGTAAGTTGATGGCAGTACAGCCATTGACTTGACGGGTAGGGTGATGTCAGTACAGCCATTGACTTGATGGGTAAGTTGATGTCAATACAGCCATTGACTTGATGGGTAAGTTGATGTCAGTACAGCCATTGACTTGATGGGTAGGTTGGTGTCAACACAGCCATTGCTTTGCTGCTGGGTAAGTTGATGTCAGTACAGCCATTGACTTGATGGGTAAGTTGATGTCAATACAGCCACTGACGTGATGGGTAGGTTGATGTCAATACAGCCATTGACTTGATGGGTAAGTTGATGTCAACACAGCCATTGACTTGATGGGTAAGTTGATGTCAATACAGCCATTGACTTGATGGGTAAGTTGATGTCAATACGGCCATTGACTTGATGGGTAGGTTGATGTCAATACAGCCATTGACTTGATGGGTAGGTTGATGTCAATACAGCCATTGACTTGATGGGTAGGTTGATGTCAATACAGCCATTGACTTGATGGGTAAGTTGGTATTGGTGATGTCAATACAGCCATTGACTTGATGGGTAGGTTGATGTCAATACAGCCATTGACTTGATGGGTAAGTTGATGTCAGTACAGCCATTGACTTGATGGGTAAGTTGATGTCAGTACAGCCATTGACTTGATGGGTAAGTTGATGTCAATACAGCCATTGACTTGATGGGTAAGTTGATGTCAGTACAGCCATTGACTTGATGGGTAGGTTGATGTCAATACAGCCATTGACTTGATGGGTAAGTTGATGTCAATACAGCCATTGACTTGATGGGTAAGTTGGTATTGGTGATGTCAATACAGCCATTGACTTGATGGGTAAGTTGATGTCAATACAGCCATTGACTTGATGGGTAAGTTGATGTCAATACAGCCATTGACTTGATGGGTAAGTTGATGTCAGTACAGCCATTGACTTGATGGGTAAGTTGATGTCAATACAGCCATTGACTTGATGGGTAGGTTGATGTCAGTACAGCCATTGACTTGATGGGTAGGTTGATGTCAATACAGCCATTGACTTGATGGGTAGGTTGATGTCAATACAGCCATTGACTTGATGGGTAAGTTGATGTCAATACAGCCATTGACTTGATGGGTAAGTTGATGTCAATACAGCCATTGACTTGATGGGTAAGTTGATGTCAATACAGCCATTGACTTGATGGGTAAGTTGGTATTGGTGATGTCAATACAGCCATTGACTTGATGGGTAAGTTGGTATTGGTGATGTCAATACAGCCATTGACTTGACTGACTTGAAATGTGTTACACCTGAATCTGTTTACATACATAAGTATGTTAACAAGATGTGTGCATGTACACATATTTTTATGACTATATGCATTTTCATTATGCATGTATCACTATGTATTACGATTGCATACATGTGCTTGGTTATTCATTTGTGTGTGTGTGAGTGTGTCCAAATGTTCTTTCTGTATGTCAGTAATACTATGATACATTTGTGAATATTTTGATTTCATTTTTCACATTGCTGTGAAGACAGAATGTAAGAAAGTATATTCATGATTATTACACTTCCCTGATATCAAATATGTTTGTATTCTCTCTCTTTCTCTCTCTTTCCTTCTCTCTCTCTCTCTTTGTTTATCTGTATTTCTCTCTCTCTCTCTCTCACTGTCTCTGTCTCTCTCTCTCTGTCTGTTTCTTTCTGTCTCTGTCTCTCTTTGTCTCTCCCTGTCTCTCTCTTGGTGTCTCTCTCTCTGTCTCTCTGTCTGTCTCTCTTAGCAAGGCCAGATTGGAAGAATGGGCCATGCCTGAAATCTTAATCCTTTAATAAAAAAAAAGTTGTTTCAATGTAAATCATTCGATAGGGTAAGGGATAAGTGTGTGTTTTTTCAGTCTGATGTAGCTAAAAGGCACGACATTGTTTCTTTGTCGTCTGATGATGACCTCACAATACTGTCAGTAGCTAAATTTCTTGTAGAAGCACAAAGAATAAGATGTAGTCTTACTATTCAGAACAATACCAGAGCAAATGAGGGGGGTAACAATGTATAATGTCTATTATCTTGTGTTCAGACTGTAAGCCAAATAATAAGGTAGACATTGAACAGTATCTGGCCATGATAGAGGAGTCCTACCCAGCCAGCTCCTGGACCCATGTATACACGGACGGATCAGCGGAGGAAGCCACACACAACGGAGGCAGTGGTGTCTACGTCAGATTTCCTGATGGAGAGCACAGCAGCATCGCACTCCCTGGAGGAAAGCTCTGTTCCAATTTCAGAGCTGAAGTCCTGGCCATCAAAACAGCAGCAGAATTCCTCTCCTCCTGTGGAAAGCCCCTTGGCAGCATCTCCATCTTCACTGACTCCATGTCCACACTCCAGGCCCTTGACTCCCCTGATCCTGGTCCACTGATCCAGTCCCTTAAGGCCTCCCTCACAACCCTTACCCAAACAGCCCCAACGACCCTCCAGTGGGTGCCTGCACATGTAGGCCTCCCAGGCAACGAGCGTGCAGACCACCTCGCTAAGGAAGGAAGCCAGCTCACACAGCCAACCATTCCTGCCACATATGAGGAAGCAAAATCTCTCCTCCGCAGCAGATTCTGAAGAGGCTGGGTCACCCTGAACGGAGGCTACCAGGCACACCAAGATCCCATCAGGACACTGGAGAGAAGACACCAGACTACCATCTACCGCCTTCGCACAGGACACTGCGGCCTCCGAGCACACCTGAAGAGGATTGGAGTGGCAGCCACATCCCTATGTGATAGCAGCCAGGCTGACCAGACCCCATCCCATATTCTCCAAGACTGCCCCCTGTATGAGAAGATGCGGCAGCAGTCCTGGCCTGGGGGTGCTGACCTCAACACCAAGCTCTGGGGGACGGCAGCCGATCTTCACCGGACGTCCGAGTTTGTGGCATCCCTCGGACTTCGACCCTGACTGCGTAGCTGTCGTACGCAAAGAAGAAGAGTATCGTTGATAGAATGGATGGTCGAGTAATGGTGTTTTTGTCTTTTTATTTTGTTTTGTTTTTGATTCTTTTTTAATGTTTGTTGCTTCCCTATTGTAAGGGTGTTGTATTTCGATAAAAACTGTTTTGTTTTTCTTTGTTTGCATGTTTTGTTTTGTTTTGATGGATTAAGCAGAGTGTGGTATGGTACTTGAGGTGACATAAGAATTAACCCTATCACCCCCTTGTCAATAGACCTATGCAGGTAATGACAATAAAATATCAAAGCGTCTCTTTGTCTCTCCCTGTCTCTCTCTTGGTGTCTCTCTCTGTGTCTCTCTGTCTGTCTCTCTTAGCAAGGCCAGACTGGAAGAATGGGCCATGCCTAAAATCTTAATCCTTGAATAAAAAACATTTTGAGTTCTGAGTTCTCTTGGTGTCTCTCTCTGTCTCTCTCTCAGTCTCTGTGTCTCTGTCTGTGTCTTTCTCTGTGTCTCACTCTGTGTGTGTGTCTCTCTCTCTGTTTCTCTCTGTGTCTTTGTCTCTCTCTCTGTCTTTCTCTGTTTCTCTCTCTGTCTCTCTCTGTGTCTTTCTCTGTCTCTCTCTCTGTGTCTCACTGTCTCTCTCTGTCTCTGTCTCTCCTGTGTGTCTCTCTGTGTGTCTTTCTCTGTCTCTCTGTGTGTCTTTCTCTGTTTCTCTCTCTGTCTCTCACTCTGTGTCTCTCTGTGTGTGTGTCTCTCTCTCTGTGTCTCTCTGTGACTCTCTCTCTCTGTCTTTCTCTGTCTCTCTCTCTCTGTCTCTCTCTGTGTCTCTCTCTTTCTGTCTCTCTTTCTCTCTCTCTCTCTGTCACTGTCTCTCTGTCTCTCTCTGTCTCTGTCTCTCTCTGTCTCTATCACTTTCTCTGTGTCTCTCTTTCTCTCTATGTCTCTGTCTCTCTCTTTCTCTCTATGTCTCTGTCTCTCTGTCTGTCTGTCTCTCTCTCTGTCTCTCTCTCTCTCTCTCACTCTCTCTCTCTGTCTGTCTCTCACTCTCTCTCTCTGTCTCTCTCTCTCTGTCTCTCTCTCTGTCTCTCTCTCTCTCTGTGTCTCTCTCTATCTGTGTCTCTCTTGCCACCAGCTGCAATGGTCCCTGCAGACACTGAAATGAATGAGAATCATATGCCGAGTTCACCTCAAGCAGATCCCTGTTTCAAACTGTTGCAGACTCCGTCCCACGCAGCCCACCAGCATCAACGGCTGCAATGGACGAGGACAGCTGTGCTGAGCAGGCCAGTGCCCAGCCTCCTCCTGAAAGACAGGGGGGGTGTAAAGCACCAGACACCGTCAGCCGTCCTGACCAGGCAGCCACGGTGCAACCACAGTCCCTGGACATCAGGACAGAACACCGGAACACCGGACAGTGGACACCATGGTCAGCAGGCAACCCATCCACTGGTCCTTCCACTGTGGCCATTCCCGGCCTCTCTGCTGTCCAGGGCCCTTCCACTTCCATTAGTTCGGCCTCTTTCGGTCCTTCCACTGTGGCCATTCCCGGCCTCTCTGCTGTCCAGGGCCCTTCCATCAGTTCAGCCTCTTCCGGTCCTTCCACTGTGGCCATTCCTGGCCTCTCTGCTGTCCAGGGCCCTTCCACTTCCATTAGTTCGGTCTCTTCTGGTCCTTCCACTGTGGCCATTCCTGGCCTCTCTGCTGTCCAGGGCCCTTCCATTAGTTCGGCCTCTTCCGGTCCTTCCACTGTGGCCATTCCTGGCCTCTCTGCTGTCCAGGGCCCTTCCATCACTTCGGCCTCTTCCAGTGCAGCTTCTTGCACCAGCCCACATTCAGGCTTTCCCACAACAGGCAATGAAGCACACTCTGCACAGCCTAGACGGGAATTTTTCTCAAATATTGAGCGCTGTTTGAGGTCAGCTCAAACATTTGAGGAGCTTAGAATGATGGCCGTGGACATGGAGCCTGACTTGGAAGACTACCCAATCTGCCCTCAGCCAAGGTCGTCTGCTGGTTATGTAGTGGATGAAGCGTCAACAAGCCTGTTTCCCCCAGATGCACCTGAAGGTCTTGTACCTGTTTCTATTGGTGGTGATGGAAATTGTCTGCCAAGATGCGCTTCTGTTCTGGCATACGGCAATGAAGATCACCATCTGGAAATGAGGATGAGGATCGCAATAGAAATGGCTTTGCACAGTGGCCACTATCTTTCGCCTGATCTCTCTTCTCATGTACAAGACCTTCCACTTATCTGTGCACAGTACTCTGACTGTTTCAAAAATGAAATTCTAACACGCCAAACCATCGAAGGCATTTTTTACAAAGAGGTTACCAAAACGGTCATAAGTGGAACATACCTGGGACTGTGGCAGCTGTATGCAGTTTGCTCTGTTTTGGCAGTCCCGGTATTTTCCATTTATCCGCAGTATGGGGGACACACAGCTCGATGCCATCTCCACCATCTCATCCAGCCAAGACGACCAAAGGCATCCCCAGAGACCGGCATTAGTTTCGGGATCATGTGGTCCAACACTAGTGGAAGGGCTCTGGCAGCAACGGTCTGGAAGCCAAACCATTTCGTCGCTTGTCTCCCAGCACCTGGTATCCTTTTACAAGTACTTACCCAAGTATTTTGTGAATGGGTATGTCGTACTACCAATCTATAATGTTCAAAAACACACACACCGTGATACAGACACACAGTCACACACATATGTATGCATGCATGCTCGTGATGTACATTTATATTTACACTGTTTTAAACCTAAAATGCTGGGCTTTATGTGGAATTACATCACTTACGTTTTTAGGATGCTGTAACCAATGAATTTAGCATTCAGCTTTAGTGGTAAAAACACACTTTGTGACTGCACAGAAAGTCCGGAAAGTCTTCAATGTTAATCATGCAGATGCTTAGAGGTTTTATACACATCAAACAACTTTTGTTTCCCAAAAGAGGAGCATGACTTTAGTATTGAATTCCCAAGATAAAAAATGTTTGTTTGACATTCACTTCCTTAACTCGACTAATAACCTTTGGGTGAAACAGTTCCCATCAAGGATGGCGACTTTGTCCTCACTGGAGTGCACTGCAAGAAGAATGAAACATCTGCTACCTGGGTGGCACAGGTCAGTGGAATCTTTAACCACAGAAAAACTGAACACTTCTGAAGTGACCAGTGTCAACAAACAGAAGTGACCAGTGTCAACATGGATAGACAGAAGTGACCAGTGTCAACAGACAGAAGTGACCAGTGTCAACAGCAGAGATAGACAGAAGTTACCAGTGTCAACAGACAGAAGTGACCAGTGTCAACAGGGACAGACAGAAGTGACCAGTGTCAACAGCAGGGACAGACAGAAGTGACCAGTGTCAACAGACAGAAGTAATCAGTGTCAACAGACAGAAGTAATCAGTGTCAACAGACAGAAGTGACCAGTGACAACAGGAACAGACAGAAGTGACCAGTGACAACAGGAACAGACAGAAGTGACCAGTGTCAACAGAGAGAAGTAATCGGTGACAAACAGACAGAAGTGACCAGTGACAACAGGAACAGACAGAAGTGACCAGTGTCAACAGAGAGAAGTAATCAGTGACAAACAGACAGAAGTGACCAGTGACAACAGGAACAGACAGAAGTGACCAGTGTCAACAGAGAGAAGTAATCAGTGACAAACAGACAGAAGTGACCAGTGACAACAGGAACAGACAGAAGTGACCAGTGTCAACAGGAACAGACAGAAGTGACCAGTGTCAACAGCAGGGACAGACAGAAGTGACCAGTGACAACAGACAGAAGTGACCAGTGTCAACAGACAGAAGTGACCAGTGACAACAGACAGAAGTGACCAGTGTCAACAGGAACAGACAGAAGTGACCAGTGTCAACAGCAGGGACAGACAGAAGTGACCAGTGTCAACAGCAGGGACAGACAGAAGTGACCAGTGACAACAGACAGAAGTGACCAGTGTCAACAGACAGAAGTGACCAGTGTCAACAGACAGAAGTGACCAGTGACAACAGGGACAGACAGAAGTGACCAGTGTCAACAGACAGAAGTGACCAGTGACAACAGGGACAGACAGAAGTGACCAGTGTCAACAGACAGAAGTGACCGGTGACAACAGACAGAAGTGACCAGTGACAACAGACAGAAGTGACCAGTGTCAACAGACAGACAGACAGAAGTGACCAGTGTCAACAGGGACAGACAGAAGTAATCAGTGTCAACAGACAGAAGTGACCAGTGTCAACAGCAGGGACAGACAGACATGACCAGTGACAGACAGAAGTGACCAGTGTCAACAGACAGAAGTGACCTGTGTCAACAGCAGGGACAGACAGAAGTAACCAGTGTCAACAGGGACAGACAGAAGTAATTAGTGACAACAGACAGAAGTGACCAGTGTCAACAGCAGGGACAGACAGAAGTAACCAGTGTCAACAGACAGAAGTAACCAGTGTAAACAGGGACAGACAGAAGTGACCAGTGTCAACAGCAGGGACAGACAGAAGTGACCAGTGTCAACAGAAAGAAGTGACCAGTGTCAACAGGGACAGACAGAAGTGACCAGTGTCAGCAGACAGAAGTGACCAGTGACAAACAGACAGAAGTGACCAGTGTTGACCGGGACAGACAGAAGTGACCAGTGTCGACCGGGACAGACAGAAGTGACCAGTGTTCACTGTGTGCAGGACAGAGAAAGGCGTGGCACAGTGACGGCCGTACCCTCAAGGTGGGAGGCATGGGGCGAGGACCCCTCAGGGACGGTGGACGTCAGGTGGAATCATGATGCTGTTCAACAGCGTCACTCCGTGGGACAGGATGGCCTGTATGACCACGACCTCACTACGTCCAGAGAGAACCCAGGTTGAACTTTTCAGTCATGTCATGGTATTTGACTGTAAGCTACAGTACAGAAAGCTAGCGAGAGGTCTGGCCACAAAGAGTCAGGTAGGATGTCCTGTGGCATGATAGAGACAGAGAGAGTGATTAACCCTCTTGTCTCATGATTCATTACAACATGAAGATGATGACAGTGGTGAGGCATGATAGAGACAGAGAGAGTGATTAACCCTCTTGTCTCATGATTCATTACAACATGAAGATGATGACAGTGGTGAGGCATGATAGAGACAGAGAGTGATTAACCCTCTTGTCTCATGATTCATTACAACATGAAGATGATGACAGTGGTGTGGCATGATAGAGACAGAGAGTGATTAACCCTCTTGTCTCATGATTCATTACAACATGAAGATGATGACAGTGGTGAGGCATGATAGAGACAGAGAGTGATTAACCCTCTTGTCTCATGATTCATTACAACATGAAGATGATGACAGTAGTGTGGCATGATAGAGACAGAGAGAGTGATTAACCCTCTTGTGTCATGATTCATTACAACATGAAGATGATGACAGTGGTGTGGCATGATAGAGACAGAGAGAGTGATTAACCCTCTTGTCTCATGATTCATTACAACATGAAGATGATGACAGTGAGGGTTACAAATCCATTGACAAACTGGAGGGTGTTGGGGGGTGACAGAGGGGAGACATTGATGTCTGAACAATGAGGCCAGCACAGTCCAACTTCACAGCACTAACCCAAATCATAAACCAACTTTAAAAAAAAAAAGAAAAAAAGTATAAACCAACAAAAATACTGTCTGCTTCGATAGTGTGACTGAACAAGTGCTGAATGTTGCTGTCAGTACCCGTATCGTAAACCAACAAAAATACTGTCTGCTTCGATAGTGTGACTGAACAAGTGCTGAATGTTGCTGTCAGTACCCGTATCATAAACCAACATAAATACTGTCTGCTTCGATAGTGTGACTGAACAAGTGCTGAATGTTGCTGTCAGTACCCGTATCGTAAACCAACAAAAATACTGTCTGCTTCGATAGTGTGACTGAACAAGTGCTGAATGTTGCTGTCAGTACCCGTATCATAAACCAACACTTGAGGGAGTCCACCCAGCTCAGTCACCTCCCCTGTTCTTTTCACCATCCCCATCCTCACCCCCTTAGCGGCCCACAAACTGCACACAGTGACTTCAAACTAAACTCAGGAGACTCCATTCATTTGTCATGAAACCCATCAAAGGAATTAGGTACAGTTAAACCAAATACAACAAAAGAGATAAGAGCAGTCAACTGTGAGCTTGTGCACATTTGTGCATGATCCTGCTGAGGACATAGTTATGAATTGTGAATGTTAAAACTTTCATGTATATTATCTGTATAGTTATCTGATCTGCTGTGTTCCGTGCTCAGGACATAGTTATGAATTGTGAATGTTAAAACTTTCATGTATATTATCTGTATAGTTACCTGATCTGCTGTGTTCCGTGCTCAGGACATAGTTATGAATTGTGAATGTTAAAACTTTCATGTATATTATCTGTATAGTTATCTGATCTGCTGTGTTCCGTGCTCAGGACATAGTTATGAATTGTGAATGTTAAAACTTTCATGTATATTATCTGTATAGTTATCTGATCTGCTGTGTTCCGTGCTCAGGACATAGTTATGAATTGTGAATGTTAAAACTTTCATGTATATTATCTGTATAGTTATCTGATCTGCTGTGTTCCGTGCTCAGGACATAGTTATGAATTGTGAATGTTAAAACTTTCATGTATATTATCTGTATAGTTATCTGATCTGCTGTGTTCCGTGCAGCACCTGTTGACATGACGGTGCAGAGCGTGTCCATGGTGACAGACAGCCAGACCCCCACCTCCCTGCCTTTGATGACGACCACCCCCCCTGTCACCTCCCTGCCTTTGATGACGACCACCCCCCCTGTCACCTCCCTGCCTTTGATGACGACCACCCCCCCTGTCACCTCCCTGCCTTTGATGACGACCACCCCCCCTGTCACCTCCCTGCCTTTGATGACGACCACCCCCCCTGTCAGCTCCATGGCCTCTTCCCTGGCCACCATGACCAGTCAGCATGGGGGGACCATGACCAGTCAGCATGGGGCCTTGTCACAGTTCAGCGCCCTGCCCAATGACAGCCTGCCACCAGGTTGCGGCCCCAACCACATGTCACAGTTCAGCGCCCTGCCCAACGACAGCCTGCCACCAGGTGGCACCCCCAACCACATGTCGCAGTTCAGCGCCCTGCCCAACGACAGCCTGCCACCAGGTGGCGCCCCCAACCACATGTCGCAGTTCAGCGCCCTGCCCAACGACAGCCTGCCACCAGGTGGCGCCCCCAACCACATGTCGCAGTTCAGCGCCCTGCCCAACGACAGCCTGCCACCAGTTGGCGCCCCCAACCACATGTCACAGTTCAGCGCCCTGCCCAACGACAGCCTGCCACCAGGTGGCGCCCCCAACCACATGTCACAGTTCAGCGCCCTGCCCAACGACAGCCTGCCACCAGGTGGTGCCCCCAACCACATGTCGCAGTTCAGCGCCTGGATTAGAACCTCGCTGTCTCCCAGGGTTGACGTGACCTTCCACTCCATGGAACCTTCCGGCATGACACCTGGAACCTCGCTGTCTCCCAGGGGTGACGTGACCTTCCACTCCATGGAACCCTCCGGCATGACACCTGGAACCTCGCTGTCTCCCAGGGGTGACGTGACCATCCACTCCATGGAACCTTCCGGCATGACACCTGGAACCTCGCTGTCTCCCAGGGGTGACGTGACCATCCACTCCATGGAACCTTCCGGCATGACACCTGGAACCTCGCTGTCTCCCAGGGGTGACGTGACCTTCCACTCCATGGAACCCTCCGGCATGACACCTGGAACCTCGCTGTCTCCCAGGGGTGACGTGACCATCCACTCCATGGAACCTTCCGGCATGACACCTGGAACCTCGCTGTCTCCCAGGGGTGACGTTACCATCCACTCCATGGAACCTTCCGGCATGACACCTGGAACCTCGCTGTCTCCCAGGGGTGACGTGACCTTC
Source organism: Babylonia areolata (assembly GCF_041734735.1). Taxonomy (NCBI): domain Eukaryota; kingdom Metazoa; phylum Mollusca; class Gastropoda; order Neogastropoda; family Buccinidae; genus Babylonia; species Babylonia areolata. Next base: position 1,685,298 of record NC_134887.1, read on the forward strand.
CACTCCATGGAACCTTCCGGCATGACAACTCACGACAACAAGGAGCTGCCAGTGCCAAAGAAGACGAAAAAGGTATGTTGTGATGTGGAAAGTGGTAGTGACGAAAATGTGCCGTTTTTCTTGTAGTATCTCTCTCTCTCTCATTGTCCACTCCATTACTTGTGAAGAAGTTGCAACTCATCTGACCTTACTGCAGTGTAAAGTCTCCATGATTTGACACATTAATGCTTCTGTGTGTGTTAGTTTTCATGTTATTCTTCTGTGTTGCTAATATTCATTATGTTCAGATTGGAGCGCTCAGGATTCTTGTATACTGTGTCATGCGTTGGTCTGTCTCTGTCAGTTGTAGAAAAGGGGTTAGCATCGTTTTTTTCATTCTTATTTACCAAAAAATCTGTGATGGGCACAACAGCCAAGAGGTTGGACTTTCAGTCTTAGGGTTCCGAGTTTGAATCCTGGTAACGGTGCCTGGTGGGTAAAGGGTGGAGATTTTGCCAGTCTCCCAGGTCAACATATGTGCAGACCTGCTAGTGCCTGAACCCCTTTCATGTGTATAGGCCTGCAGAAGATTAAATATGCATGTTAAAGATCCCATAATCCATGTCAGCATTCAGTGGGTTATGGAAACAAGAACACCCCCCCCCAAAAATGATTATGGCTACCTACATGGCAGGGGTCAAAACGGACAGACAGGTAAAAGCCCAGTTTTGCATACGAGCGAACATTGAGTTGCAGCCCACAAACGAAGAAGGTTAAGGCGAGTAAAAAGGAAACACATGCATGGTATATGAATACTGTACTGAAATCTTAAAAAAAAAGTATAGGTATTAAACTTTCTTGTATTTCTTTCTTAGGGCTTTAGAAAATAGTTTATAAATATATTTGGCACTGTTTGGGAATAGATATCATTTCCATGGATATGGGTACACACACACAGACATACATACATAGGAACAGCAGAATGTATACCCAGTACAGTGCTGTGTGACTGGCTAACAGTGCTGAATGTATACCCAGTACAGTGCTGTGTGACTGGCTAACAATGCTGAATGTATACCCAGTACAGTGCTGTGTGACTGGCTAACAATGCTGAATGTATACCCAGTACAATGCTGTGTGACTGGCTAACAATGCTGAAGGTATACCCAGTACAGTGCTGAATGTATACCCAGTACAGTGCTGTGTGACTGGCTAACAATGCTGAATGTATACCCAGTACAATGCTGTGTGACTGGCTAACAATGCTGAATGTATACCCAGTACAGTGCTGTGTGACTGGCTAACAATGCTGAAGGTATACCCAGTACAGTGCTGTGTGACTGGCTAACAGTGCTGAATGTATACTCAACACAGTGCTGTGTGACTGGCTAACAATGCTGAATGTATACCCAGTACAATGCTGTGTGACTGGCTAACAATGCTGAAGGTATACCCAGTACAATGCTGTGTGACTGGCTAACAATGCTGAATGTATACCCAGTACAGTGCTGTGTGACTGGCTAACAGTGCTGAATGTATACCCAGTACAGTGCTGTGTGACTGGCTAACAGTGCTGAAGGTATACCCAGTACAATGCTGTGTGACTGGCTAACAATGCTGAATGTATACCCAGTACAATGCTGTGTGACTGGCTAACAGTGCTGAAGGTATACCCAGTACAATGCTGTGTGACTGGCTAACAATGCTGACTGTATACCCAGTACAGTGCTGTGTGACTGGCTAACAGTGCTGAATGTATACCCAGTACATTGCTGTGTGACTGGCTAACAGTGCTGAATGTATACCCAGTACAGTGCTGTGTGACTGGCTAACAATGCTGAATGTATACCCAGTACAGTGCTGTGTGACTGGCTAACAGTGCTGAATGTATACCCAGTACAGTGTTGTGTGACTGGCTAACAATGCTGAATGTATACCCAGTACAGTGTTGTGTGACTGGCTAGCGTGCATTAGAAAACCCTCAAAACCCACTGCATGACGCAGTCAAAGAACCAAAAGGCAGCCGCCTAGGACGAGGAAGATCATGGATGGGGCAAGCAGAAGACACAATCCAGCTAGTATACCGACTACAAGACCTGAAAGAAACAAAAGAATGGGAGAAAAACCCCGAAAACCTCAACCATCTATTCAACACAGCCATTTCACCCACTCTAGGAAGACATTGTCGAAAATGGCCAGAGGGCAAAACTGATGCGGAAGTGAAACTACTCATAGAAGAAAACAGTAAAGAAGAGGACATCATCATATACACAGATGGCTCAGTCACCAAAGACCAATCCGGTTGGGGATTCACTGCGAAACAAAATGGAAAAACAGTTAGGGAAGAGAATGCTGCCTACAAAGTCACAACCTCCAGCCTAACGATGGAAGTTGAAGCTGTGACACATGCCCTCCAGTGGCTATCGTCCATCCATACGCCCGGAAACCAACATGCCATGATTCTAACCGACTCAATGAACCTCATACAGAAAATTGAAAACAGAATGGGAAGCCCAGAGTGGCATAAGGCAATGCGCAACTTTCAGATTAAAAAACTCACATGATCATACTGCCTGGGACATGCAGGTGTTAAGGGAAATGAGCGAGCTGACAGACTTGCTGGTAACGCAACACCCACGAGCGGCCTACATCTAGGAAAATCGGAAATCCTCAGAAAAGTCAAAGAATATCAAAAAGAACAGGTACAAGGCCATCACACCATCGATCGCCTCAAAGAAATAAAAGCAGAGAGAGGGAGTGGCCGTAAGTCTAACATGAAAGGTAGAGCACGATGCTTTGCTAATCAAACAAATATCGGCATCATTTCCAAACCAACATTGCGCAAATTTCTTCAAAACGGAACAGAATCTCTGTGGGCTTTTCCAAATACAGTAGACTGAGCAACACACTAGACGCCACATTCTTGGCATCAGAGATCTTTTCCCATCCCTCTTGCGGCCAATCAGTGGCAGCCTCTGTGCGTGTGTGTATGTGTGTGTTTGTGTGCATGTGTGGGTCTGTATTTTTGAGTGCGTTTGTGCATGCGCGAGAGTGTAAGTGTACACAAGTGTCAGTAGAGTTCTGTGCACGTGCGTGTGTGTGTGTGTGTGTGTGTGTGTGAGGGGGAGGTGGGGGTGCGGGGGGGAGGTGGGGTAGAGGATGAGGTATGTGAGTGTATGCATGCCTACACTGTGGGAGCAACAGGATATTGGAACGTATATATATATATATATATATATCTTTGTACATATGTGTGTGGAGATATGGGCATATGTGTGTGTGCTTGTACAAGTAAGTGTTCATCTGTGTGTGTGTGTGTGTGTGTGTGTGTGTGTGCCGTGGAAGCTGTGATACGTAGACTAGAAATGAGTGTGTGGAGGAGGGGGGTAGAGGAGGTGCAGGGTAATGTGTGGTGTGTGTGTGTGTGTTGGAGCTCATGTACGTTTATATGTATTTGACTGTGCTTTCATATCTGTGAAACTGCATGAGTCAGTGGTAGTTGCGGTAATAGTAGTTAAGTGTTTTCTTTTTGGTGTTTTTGTTGTTGTTTTTTCTTGTTTAGTTTAGTTGTCTTGCACTTCAACCTTCTTTTCATTGTCAAATAATGTATTTTCGCCATTGCGTTTATGTATTGCTTGTTGCATATGAACGAGCACGATATAAGCTCATGCTTGTTGTTGCTCAAGTCTTATTGAACGCTGTATTGCACCTTGTTTCTTGATATTAAAAAATGTTTAAACCAAACTGCATGTTTGGTGCATATCTGTTATGCATGTGTGGGTGTATATGTGAATGTGTGTCTTCATGTTTTACATCTATTTGCTTATTTATCTTTTTTTTTTTAATCTTTTTTTTTATAGTTATTATTTATTATTTATTTATTTATTTGTGTAAGCTTATCTATCATTTATTCACCTTTTTTTTTTTTTTTTTTTTCAAGGCCTGACTTAGAGCGTTGGGTTATGCTGCTGGTCAGGCATCTGCTTGGCAGATGTGGTGTAGCGTATATGGATTTGTCCGAACGCAGTGACGCCTCCTTGAGCTACTGAAACTGAAACTGGCTAACAATGCTGAATGTATACCCATTACAGTGCTGTGTGACTGGCTAACAATGCTGAATGTATACCCAGTACAGTGTTGTGTGACTGGCTAACAATGCTGAATGTATACCCAGTACAGTGCTGTGTGACTGGCTAACAATGCTGAATGTATACCCAGTACAGTGCTGTGTGACTGGCTAACAGTGCTGACTGTATACCCAGTACAGTGCTGTGTGACTGGCTAACAATGCTGAATGTATACCCAGTACAGTGCTATGTGACTGGCTAACAGTGCTGAATGTATACCCAGTACAGTGCTGTGTGACTGGCTAACAATGCTGAATGTATACCCAGTACAGTGCTGTGTGACTGGCTAACAATGCTGAATGTATACCCAGTACAGTGCTGTGTGACTGGCTAACAGTGCTGAATGTATACCCAGTACAGTGCTGTGTGACTGGCTAACAGTGCTGAATGTATACCCAGTACAGTGCTATGTGACTGGCTAACAGTGCTGAATGTATACCCAGTACAGTGCTGTGTGACTGGCTAACAATGCTGAATGTATACCCAGTACAGTGCTGTGTGACTGGCTAACAGTGCTGAATGTATACCCAGTACAGTGCTGTGTGACTGGCTAACAGTGCTGAATGTATACCCAGTACAGTGCTGTGTGACTGGCTAACAGTGCTGAATGTATACCCAGTACAATGCTGTGTGACTGGCTAACAGTGCTGAATGTATACCCAGTACAGTGCTGTGTGACTGGCTAACAGTGCTGAATGTATACCCAGTACAATGCTGTGTGACTGGCTAACAGTGCTGAATGTATACCCAGTACAGTGCTGTGTGACTGGCTAACAATGCTGAATGTATACCAGGTACAGTGCTGTGTGACTGGCTAACAATGCTGAATGTATACCAGGTACAGTGCTGTGTGACTGGCTAACAGTGCTGAATGTATACCCAGTACAGTGCTGTGTGACTGGCTAACAATGCTGAATGTATACCCAGTACAGTGCTGTGTGACTGGCTAACAGTGCTGAATGTATACCCAGTACAGTGCTGTGTGACTGGCTAATAACAGGAAGCCAGGGGTGTGAGACGGCTGTACGACATGGGCAGTGAGAGCGAGCGTCGTCCCTTTCTGGACCGGCTGTTTGCTTTCCTGGAGAAGCAAGGAACCCCCCTCACCAGGATGCCCCGCATTGGGAAACGGCCCCTGGACCTGTTCAAGCTCTACCACTGCGTCCAGGAGAAAGGCGGAATGGTTGAGGTAGGTCATGTGAAGCTCTGGAGTTCAGCGTTGTGGTAGTCATTCAGCGTTGCCATCCCTTCCATTTGGTGGTAGTACTGGATTCCCACTCCTCTGTTGGCCTGACAAACATTCTGTCCTCGCTATTTTATAAATTAAAAAAAAGGTCCATTTTGCTACCATTAAGTGCACAGCTGCTTAGCTGCCGTATGTAGACAGGTCTCAAAGTGAATACATGCTGACTGCCCTGGGCCGGTAGAGCGTTGTGTCAGGAAAGCTACACTCTTTCTGAACTTGCCCCACAGGGTCGGTGATGTTTTTGATGGCTAACATGTTTTGTTGTTGTTGTTGTTTTTCTAAAATGGCAGTCACACTTCCGATACTGACCGGACATATATTCTCTTGAAGACGATGTTTCAAGTCATGACTTTACTGGGCTGTCAGTGGCAGAGTTAAGAAGAGAGTTATGCAGCTAAGGCAAGTTGCTGTTGTCTGCTGTTCTTTGAAAGACAATGATAATTTTTCCGAAACTGAATTTGGCTTCTGGTGATAGCACAACTCCACACGTCAGAATCAGAATACCTTTATTATTTCCTTTATGGCTGTTGGGACCCCACAAAGTCTGTGTTCAGTTTGTTTAACACCCAGTTTTCACTTTGTGTTTACTTTGTTTAACATACAGTTTTCACTTTGTGTTTACTTTGTTTAACTACCAGTTTTCACTTTGTGTTTACTTTGTTTAACTACCAGTTTTCACTTTGTGTTTACTTTGTTTAACTACCAGTTTTCACTTTGTGTTTACTTTGTTTAACTACCAGTTTTCACTTTGTGTTTACTTTGTTTAACTACCAGTTTTCACTTTGTGTTTACTTTGTTTAACATACAGTTTTCACTTTGTGTTTACTTTGTTTAACATACAGTTTTCACTTTGTGTTTACTTTGTTTAACACACAGTTTTCACTTTGTGTTTACTTTGTTTAACACACAGTTTTCACTTTGTGTTTACTTTGTTTAACTACCAGTTTTCACTTTGTGTTTACCTTGTTTAACTACCAGTTTTCACTTTGTGTTTACTTTGTTTAACTACCAGTTTTCACTTTGTGTTTACTTTGTTTAACTACCAGTTTTCACTTTGTGTTTACTTTGTTTAACATACAGTTTTCACTTTGTGTTTACTTTGTTTAACATACAGTTTTCACTTTGTGTTTACTTTGTTTAACACACAGTTTTCACTTTGTGTTTACTTTGTTTAACACACAGTTTTCACTTTGTGTTTACTTTGTTTAACTACCAGTTTTCACTTTGTGTTTACTTTGTTTAACTACCAGTTTTCACTTTGTGTTTACTTTGTTTAACTACCAGTTTTCACTTTGTGTTTACTTTGTTTAACTACCAGTTTTCACTTTGTGTTTACTTTGTTTAACTACCAGTTTTCACTTTGTGTTTACTTTGTTTAACACCCAGTTTTCACTTTGTGTTTACTTTGTTTAACACACAGTTTTCACTTTGTGTTTACTTTGTTTAACTACCAGTTTTCACTTTGTGTTTACTTTGTTTAACTACCAGTTTTCACTTTGTGTTTAGTTTGTTTAACTACCAGTTTTCACTTTGTGTTTACTTTGTTTAACTACCAGTTTTCACTTTGTGTTTACTTTGTTTAACTACCAGTTTTCACTTTGTGTTTACTTTGTTTAACTACCAGTTTTCACTTTGTGTTTTTTGTTTTGTTTTTTGTTGTTGTTTTTTTCAACAATTTTTTAATTCCCCATCATTCACCCATCCATTCCACAAATCTTACATTCATTCATCAACATCTTTCTGCTGTGATCGTTACACAGGGTTACCTGCAAATGGACAGGAAAAGAGAAATGAAAAGTGTCATGGAAACATGCAACAATGTTGGCAATGACATGATGTTGTAAAATGCATAGAGCTTCAAGAATATGCGCTGTAGTGAAACATCTTAATAAATACATAAACAAATAAGTAAATAAATAAACATTTCTTGAGACAATACGGATAAATTATGTGACGGATGTCTTCACATTCTTTTTAAAGAAATGCTGTATCAATGTATTACTGATTTTTTTTTTAATAATTTAAAAAAATTTTTTTTAGCCTCTATTCATTTTTTAAACTATGCAGCTCTTTTGTTTCCAACAAAGTGAGTCGTATTTATAGATTCTGAACAAGCAAGGCAATAATTAATTAACAAAACAAAAATCTAGGTCATAAAAATCATAGTCTGCGAAACAAAGAAGACATGGAGGTGGACACATCATTTGACAACTTGCACAGCTCAACGTGAGCACGTGAAAACGGAGAGTTACGGCCCTGATGAGACACACAACCCTGACACGAATACCTTGACCTTCACAAAGAGACATGTGTTAACTCACATAAAAATTGTCGTCATTTTGCTTGCGACGCGCCTTACTTGAAGACACACATCGTGTAGATCAATTAAAGCAAAAAGACCCTCGAATACACATTGGTCTTTTGACTAATTTCTATCGGTAAGGAAAACTTGTGTTTTCTCCCCTATTCATATGTAGTTATTTGTTATTATCGTTACCTTTGGGGTTTTTTTGTGAGTTTTTTTTGGGGTGTTGTTTTTTTTTTTGTTTTTTTTTGGGGGGGGGGGGGGGGGGGGGGGTTCCCTTTTTTTCTTTTCCTTTAAAATACTTTTTTCTTTGTGCTCTGCACGTGGCTTTCTTCATTGACCGAAAAAGAACAAAACAGAACAAAACAAAAACAACAGCAGCAGCAGAACAACAACAACAACAACAACAACAACAACAACAAAATCATACTAATAATGATAGTAATATTGATGGTAGCAGAGCAAAATATTCAAATAGAAAAGAACATTTTGTGTGATAAAGAAAAAGGAGATAGGAATAGTCCCATTCATGCTTCTCTTGTGTGTGGGTTTTCTAATGATGGACATTTGTTGCGTGCTTTAATATTCTGCATGTGCATACGTATGTATGGGTTTCTTTGTGCATTAGTGTGCATTGTATGTGACATTTTCACCCAATTCTTTCTCAAAAGACAATGATGACGACAACAACAATAATAGTCAAAATAGCAATAATGATGATAATAATAATAACAGGTACTCAGAGGAGGAGCTGAAGAGGAATGATAATAATATTAATTAGATGCATAATTATTGCTGATACTACCTTAGTCAACAACGTCATTGCAGTTTTCATATACTTTGTGTTTAGTTTGTTTAACTCACAGTTTTCACCTTGTGTTCAGTTTATTTAGCACACAGTTTTCACTTTGTGTTTAGTTTGTTTAACTCACAGTTTTCACTTTGTGTTCAGTCTGTTTAACACACAGTTTTCACTTTGTCTTTAGTTTGTTTAACTCACAGTTTTCACTTTGTGTTCAGTTTATTTAGCACACAGTTTTCACTTTGTGTTCAGTTTATTTAGCACACAGTTTTCACTTTGTGTTCAGTTTATTTAGCACACAGTTTTCACTTTGTGTTCAGTTTATTTAGCACACAGTTTTCACTTTGTCTTTAGTTTGTTTAACTCACAGTTTTCACTTTGTGTTCAGTTTATTTAGCACACAGTTTTCACTTTGTGTTCAGTTTGTTTAACACACAGTTTTCACTTTGTGTTCAGTTTATTTAGCACACAGTTTTCACTTTGTGTTCAGTTTATTTAGCACACAGTTTTCACTTTGCCTTTAGTTTGTTTAACTCACAGTTTTCACTTTGTGTTCAGTCTGTTTAACATACAGTTTTCACTTTGTGTTCAGTCTGTTTAACATACAGTTTTCACTTTGTGTTCAGTCTGTTTAACATACAGTTTTCACTTTGTGTTCAGTTTGTTTAACACACAGTTTTCACTTTGTGTTCAGTTTGTTTAACTCACAGTTTTCACTTTGTGTTCAGTTTGTTTAACTCACAGTTTTCACTTTGTGTTCAGTTTGTTTAACTCACAGTTTTCACTTTGCCTTTAGTTTGTTTAACTCACAGTTTTCACTTTGTGTTCAGTTTATTTAGCACACAGTTTTCACTTTGCCTTTAGTTTGTTTAACTCACAGTTTTCACTTTGTGTTCAGTTTATTTAGCACACAGTTTTCACTTTGCCTTTAGTTTGTTTAACTCACAGTTTTCACTTTGTGTTCAGTCTGTTTAACATACAGTTTTCACTTTGTGTTCAGTCTGTTTAACATACAGTTTTCACTTTGTGTTCAGTTTATTTAGCACACAGTTTTCACTTTGTGTTCAGTTTATTTAGCACACAGTTTTCACTTTGTCTTTAGTTTGTTTAGTTTGTTCAGCACATAGTTTTGACTCTGTTCAGTTTGTCCAGCACACAGTTTTGACTCTGTTCAGTTTGTTCAGGACACAGTTTTGACTCTGTTCAGTTTGTCCAGGACACAGTTTTGACTCTGTGTTTAGTTTGTTCAGCACACAGTTTTGACTCTGTGTTTAGTTTGTTCAGCACACAGTTTTGACTCTGTGTTTAGTTTGTTCAGCACACAGTTTTGACTCTGTTCAGTTTGTTCAGCACACAGTTTTGACTCAGTGTTTAGTTTGTCCAGCACACAGTTTTGACTCTGTTTTGACTCTGTGTTTAGTTTGTTCAGCACACAGTTTTGACTCAGTGTTTAGTTTGTCCAGCACACAGTTTTGACTCTGTGTTCAGTTTGTTCAGCACACAGTTTTGACTCTGTGTTTAGTTTGTTCAGCACACAGTTTTGACTCTGTGTTTAGTTTGTTCAGCACACAGTTTTGACTCTGTGTTCAGTTTGTTCAGCACACAGTTTTGACTCTGTGTTTAGTTTGTTCAGCACACAGTTTTGACTCTGTGTTTAGTTTATTCAGCACACAGTTTTGACTCTTATGTTTTGTTTGTTCAGCACGCAGTTTTGACTCTGTGTTTAGTTTGTTCAGCATACAGTTTTGACTCTGTGTTTAGTTTGTCCAGCACACAGTTTTAACTCTGCAGCTGATTGTGTATTGGTTGGTGTACTTGACTGAAGTGCCTGCCAGTCAAAGTTAAATGTCTGTCGCAGTGAGGCCTGTTTGTGTTCAGTCCAAGAGGACAGACTTCAACACCTGATGAATAGCTGAGCCCATCTCCAAACCTCCACAATAACCCCCACCTTACACTTCCACTCCCATTGGCAGAGCGATCAAAACCACTGCTGCTCTCGCTGTCACCTCATCACCCCTCTAGTTTGACGTTGACCGCACTGTTTTTTAATGTTGATCTCTGGTACAGCCAGTGAAGAGTTAAACAATTGACAGCAGTGTGTTTTTTAATGTTGATCCCTGGTACAGCCAGTGAAGAGTTAAACAATTGACAGCAGTGTGTTTTTTAATGTTGATCCCTGGTACAGCCAGTGAAGAGTTAAACAATTGACAGCAGTGTGTTTTTTAATGTTGATCCCTGGTACAGCCAGTGAAGAGTTAAACAATTGACAGCAGTGTGTTTTTTAATGTTAAGCCCTGGTACAGCCAGTGAAGAGTTAAACAATTGACAGCAGTGTGTTTTTTAATGTTGATCCCTGGTACAGCCAGTGAAGAGTTAAACAATTGACAGCAGTGTGTTTTTTAATGTTAAGCCCTGGTACAGCCAGTGAAGAGTTAAACAGTTGACAGCAGTGTGTTTTTTAATGTTGATCCCTGGTACAGCCAGTGAAGAGTTAAACAATTGACAGCAGTGTGTTTTTTAATGTTAAGCCCTGGTACAGCCAGTGAAGAGTTAAACAATTGACAGCAGTGTGTTTTTTAATGTTAAGCCCTGGTACAGCTAATGAAGAGAGAAACAGACGTTCCAGTCAGCAACTTTCCACCTCATTCTTACCGGTATCTTGGCGTGTGTTCTGAATGTTCGTCTCTGCTGCCGAAAATATTCCTCTCAAGTGTTCAGAGATTGGCAGCTCTGGTCATTTGGTCTCCTTGCCATTGCTTTGTTGAACTGACAGACCAGCTATATCATGTTAGTACTGCTTTGCTGAAGCAATATTGATTATACTGACACTGACAGACCAGCTATATCTTGTTAGTATTGCTTTGCTGAAGCAGTGTTGATTATACTGACACTGACAGACCAGCTATATCATGTTAGTATTGCTTTGCTGAAGCAGTGTTGATTATACTGACACTGACAGACCAGCTATATCATGTTAGTATTGCTTTGCTGAAGCAGTATTGATTATACTGACACTGACAGACCAGCTATATCTTGTTAGTATTGCTTTGCTGAAGCAGTATTGATTATACTGACACTGGCAGACCAGCTATATCTTGTTAGTATTGCTTTGTTGAAGCAGTGTTGATTATACTGACACTGACAGACCAGCTATATCTTGTTAGTATTGCTTTGCTGAAGCAGTATTGATTATACTGACACTGACAGACTAGCTATATCTTGTTAGCATGGCTTTGCTGAAGCAGTGTTGATTATACTGACACTGACAGACCAACTGTATGACTGAATGTCAGATGAGCAGTTAAATTTTGATAAAAGAGGACACAAGTTGTTGAAAGTGAACAGACTGAATCCAGAATAAACTGCTGTCTGTTGCTGTAAAATTTTGTTTGTTTTTGGGTGTGTGTTGTTTTTTTACCAAAGTAATGACGTCCAACTTATTGTAGGTTATACTGTACTTAACGGTACTGTCATCTGTTGCTGTGAAATTTTGTTGTTTTTGGATTGTTTTGGGGTTTTTTTTTTTTACCAAAGTAATGACATCCAACTTTGTTTTTCACAAAAAACGGGTATAAATTTTCCAAAAATTCTGTGCTTTTTGTTATTGGAGAAAGACCCATAAAAGTATATATTTTCTGAAAGGGAAATGAATAAAGAATACAAAACACATGATGTTTTCCCATTTTATATATTTTTTTAGTGACATGCTGTTGTTTTGAAATCAATGTTTTGTTTTTTGTCACATTTTCAACTTGTTCATTACAAACATTAGTCAGATAATTTACACACACTAAAATATCATATTTTCTGGACAAATGGATATCTGCACACACAAAATCATACTAGAACAACCACAATACAAAAAAATGAAAAAGAAATAGATACATAATGCATTGTAACTTCTGCAAGTGATCATATGGATGTGAGGCCATGCCCCCTTAGTCTCCACCCCCCCTCCTCTTCACCCCTCTCTCATCGTCACTTTATCCAGTTCTGATCAGACCGCGCTGGCTGAGTACCAAGAAAATCGCTCACACTGTGTCCTGCTAAAAATTCGGTGACTACTGTCGTCTGCTAGAGCTGAACAGCCGGCATCACTCACTGATAGTCGTGTCTTGGCCACTCTCTTGATTGCTCCCTTTATTTTCTATCAAATCGTCCTATAAACGTTCACCACTGTCTTCTCCTTTGAATTTATGCTTCAATTCTTTCTGAGCATCAGCTAAAGAAAGTAATCTTAGTTGATTTAGTTCGTCACAATCGCATGTCTTGAGCATGGAGTCAGTCCGACATTTTGTTGAGCGAGCAAGGAGAGGAACCAGGCAAAGACTGCGGCCAGTAACCCAACCAAAACGTTCAAATAAAGGACTGCCTTATGACGCAGATGGTGTTGTTAGCTATGAAAAGAATCTAGAGAGATTCCCCAAGCTAAAGCTACCAGCATTTTTGTTAACAAACTGAATGCAAAGCAGAGAAAAGTCAGAATATTTCGATGACAAGTTATCTCGTCATTGTGGCAGCGAAGCGTACACGCTTTCCATGACGAGTTATCTCGTCATATAGGCAGCCTAGGGGTTAACAGTACTGTCATCTGTTGCTGTGAAATTTTGTTTGTTTTTTGGTGGTTTTTTTTTTTTGTTTTTTTACCAAAGTAATGACATCCAACTTATTGTAGATTATGCTATACTTAACAGTACTGTCATCTGTTGCTGTGAAATTTGTTATTGTTTTGGGGAGGGGGGGGCGGGTTGTTACTCAAATATACATACAAACTTATTGTAGATTTTGTAAAACTTGGCAGTACTGTCATCTGTTGCTGTAAAGTTTTGTTTTGTTTTTTTTTGTTTTTCTGTTACTAGAATATATACGAACGTACTCTAGCTTATGCTTTACTTGGCAATATTGTCGTCAGTTGCTGTGAAATTTATTTTGTTGTTTTTTTTGTTACTGAAATATACATACAAACTTATTGCAGATTATGCAGAACTTGGCAATGCTGTCATCTGTTGCTGTGAAAATTGTTTGGTTTTGTTACTAAAATATACATACAGACTTATTGAGATTATGCTGGACTTGGCAATATTGTCGTCAGTTGCTGTGATTTTTTTGTTTGTTTGTTTTTTTGGTTACTAGAATATACACACAAACTTATTGCCTGTGTGTACATGTCTGATTTCTGGTGTATGTGTGTCGGTTTTGAGATTAATTTGTACATTAACATCTGCTTGTGAGAAAATAACAGTGTGTATGAATGTGTTTTGAGTGAATATACAACAACAGATCATTTTCTCCAGGATCCTCAAGTTTGAAAATAAATCTACATGCAGCACTGTGTGAAGATTGATTTGATCTTTTGAAGAAAGTTTCTCTTTGTTTGATTGAAAGCATGAACAGATGTTTTACTTTTCACCATTTATGTTCAGGTAACTGAGCAGGAAAAATGGGAAGAGATCTGCTCTGTGGTGAATGTCGGCACCTCCACCAAATGTGCCATTTCCCTGAGGAAGAACTACATCCGTTACCTGCTTGCCTTTGCCTCTCCCACACAGAGAAAAGGTAAGCCCAAGAAACAAGTGCCTGGTAACAGGGGGAAGGTTACACATAAACTTGCCATACATTTCTGGTTAAAAGACTGTGCTCAAGACTGTTACTCAAAAAGTTGCCATACATTTCTGGTTAAAAGGCTGTGCTCAAGACTGTTACTCAAAAAGTTGCCATATATTTCTGGTTAAAAGACTGTGCTCAAGACTGTTACTCAAAAAGTTGCCATATATTTTTGGTTAAAAGGCTGTGCTCAAGACTGTTACTCAAAAAGTTGCCACACATTTCTGGTTAAAAGACTGTGCTCAAGACTGTTACTCAAAAAGTTGCCATACATTTCTGGTTAAAAGGCTGTGCTCAAGACTGTTACTCAAAAAGTTGCCACACATTTCTGGTTAAAAGACTGTGCTCAAGACTGTTACTCAAAAAGTTGCCATACATTTCTGGTTAAAAGACTGTGCTCAAGACTGTTACTCAAAAAGTTGCCATATATTTTTGGTTAAAAGACTGTGCTCAAGACTGTTACTCAAAAAGTTGCCATATATTTCTGGTTAAAAGACTGCGCTCAAGACCGTTACTCAAAAAGTTGCCATATATTTCTGGTTAAAAGACTGTGCTCAAGACTGTTACTCAAAAAGTTGCCACACATTTCTGGTTAAAAGACTGTGCTCAAGACTGTTACTCAAAAAGTTGCCATACATTTCTGGTTAAAAGGCTGTGCTCAAGACTGTTACTCAAAAAGTTGCCATACATTTCTGGTTAAAAGACTGTTACTCAAAAAGTTGCCATACATTTCTGGTTAAAAGACTGTTACTCAAAAAGTTGCCATACATTTCTGGTTAAAAGACTGTGCTCAAGACTGTTAATCAAAATGTTGCCATACATTTCTGGTTAAAAGACTGTGCTCAAGACTGTTACTCAAAAAGTTGCCACACATTTCTGGTTAAAAGACTGTGCTCAAGACTGTTACTCAAAAAGTTGCCATACATTTCTGGTTAAAAGACTGTGCTCAAGACTGTTACTCAAAAAGTTGCCACACATTTCTGGTTAAAAGACTGTGCTCAAGACTGTTACTCAAAAAGTTGCCATATATTTCTGGTTAAAAGACTGTGCTCAAGACTGTTACTCAAAAAGTTGCCATATATTTCTGGTTAAAAGACTGTGCTCAAGACTGTTACTCAAAAAGTTGCCATACATTTCTGGTTAAAAGACTGTTACTCAAAAAGTTGCCACACATTTCTGGTTAAAAGACTGTGCTCAAGACCGTTACTCAAAAAGTTGCCACACATTTCTGGTTAAAAGACTGTGCTCAAGACTGTTAATCAAAATGTTGCCATACATTTCTGGTTAAAAGACTGTGCTCAAGACTGTTACTCAAAAAGTTGCCATACATTTCTGGTTAAAAGACTGTGCTCAAGACTGTTACTCAAAAAGTTGCCATACATTTCTGGTTAAAAGGCTGTGCTCAAGACTGTTACTCAAAAAGTTGCCATACATTTCTGGTTAAAAGACTGTGCTCAAGACTGTTACTCAAAAAGCTGCCATACATTTCTGGTTAAAAGACTGCTCAAGACTGTTACACATAAACTTGCCATACATTTCTGGTTAAAAGACTATTACTCAAAAAGTTGCCATACATTTCTGGTTAAAAGACTATTACTCAAAAAGTTGCCAAACATTTCTGGTTAAAAGACTGTGCTCAAGACTGTTACACATAAACTTGCCATACATTTCTGGTTAAAAGACTGTTACTCAAAGAGTTGCCACACATTTCTGGTTAAAAGACTGTGCTCAAGACTGTTACACATAAACTTGCCATACGTTTCTGGTTAAAAGACTGTTACACATAAACTTGTCACACATTTCTGGTCAAAAGACTGTGCTCAAAACTGTTACACATGAACTTGCCATACATTTCTGGTTAAAAGACAGTGCTCATGACTGTTACACACATAAACGTGCCATACATTTCTGGTTAAAAGACTGCTCAAGACTGTTACACATAAACTTGCCATACATTTCTGGTTAAAAGACTGCTCAAGACAGCTCAGAAGTTCTCTGTCGATGTCATTTCTCTGATCTGTTTTGGTCTCACAAGACAGAGAAAAGGCAACATAAACTTAAAATTTTGTGTACCAATTATTTTGTTTGGTCCACAATTTTCAGTCCAGACATTAGTTTGTTGGTCAGTCTGATTGTCACGCTCTGTAAAAGAGGGGACATTAGTTTGTTGGTCAGTCTGATTGTCACGCTCTGTAAAAGAGGGGACATTAGTTTGTTGGTCAGTCTGATTGTCACGCTCTGTAAAAGAGGGGACAACTGAGCCCCATTCATCCAGTTCTTAAATCCACACAACACAAACACAGACTATAACAAAAATAATTTCTCATATATTTATTCAGTCACACACAGAATTTGACTTGAGTAATTGATACACTCAAATGATGAGAGAATGGATGAATAAATAAACACAAGCTGCAAAGCCCTCAAGACTCACTTGTGCTTCATACTTTATCCAGTAAAGGAATCATGGGGAGAAGAAAAAAAGATTAAAAAACTCGTTAAAAAGTGTTCTGGATTAAATATGAAAAAAAACACCACCATATTTATATATATATATATATATAATCATTCTTAATTTTCTTTGTAGTGTCTTCCCCCCGCCCCCTCTATATTATTTATTTATTTATTTATTTTAAATATTTATTATTTATTTTCTCTATTTTTTTATAATTTTTTTTTATTTCATTTATTTTTTATTGTTATTAATTATCGTGCTTGCATCATAGTAGCTGCATAAGAGTGACCCTGGTAACATGTAAACAACTTATCCCTTGAGGAAGGAACGTGATCGTTCCAAAAATTTGGAATATTTTACAGATTGATGTGTTTGTTTTTCTTTTTTTCTCTTTATATATATATATATATATATATATATATATATATATATATATATATATATATAAATAATCATGGGAGAAAAAAAGGCATGTGAGTGGGATCGAAACATGCATGTTCAATTCTGAAGCAAGCAGACTTATTCCCACTGCTGCGGCATGACTGACATCATTTGACTAGATTTAATGTTTAAAGCTATGTTGTTGTTTTCTTCTTGTGCAGTATATAGATGTGATTATATTGGACGTAATAACACTGTCTAAATCATGTTTTTTTTGTGTGTTTTATTATATCTCAAATATTCTTTTATATCGGTGGTAAAGGAGACGTTGCCATTGCTTCAAGCACATTGCAACACCTAGTAGATCTCTAGATCTGCACGAACCAATCTACAACAGGCTGAAAGAAATGATTGATTCAACTTTTCTTTTATGTTCATTCCAGTTAATTCAGAGTCCACTTTAGAATATTTATATGCAGTAGACATGTCGATGGTGTTGTTAGTATCACTGTGTGTGTTCTGTCCAGAATTTGTATTTCTTTCCTTTTAATTTTGAACAAGAAAAACGAGGTCATGTCGTCTTCCAACACAATGTATCTTCCAGCAATTAATTTTGAACAAGAAAAACGAGGTCATGTCGTCTTCCAACACAATGTATCTTCCAGCAACTCAGTGGGAAGAGGTTTTTAGAATTTTTGACACACTTGTGTAAACAAAGTGAGTCTATGTTTTAACCTGGTGTTCGGTTGTCTGTGTGTGTGTGTGTGTCTGTGTCCGTGGTAAACTTTAACATTGACATTTTCTTTCCAATACTTTGTCAGTTGGCACCAAATTAGGCAGAAAAATAGGAAAAATTCAGTTCATTTCAGTCATCTTGTTTAAAACAATATTGTGCGTCTGGGATGGGCACAAAACAAAGAAAAATGAAGCCTAATTATATGCAAACTGCATTTACTGTTATATTTATATTTTTTGTAATCTTTAACCTTGGCACTTTGATCTGATATTCTGACCCAACAACAAGAGCAGTCATTATTATCATTTTTTGTTCAAACAGGAACTTCTTTTGCTAAGCATGGAAGTTTTATTTATTTTGCAAACGTTTTGGTGCAGATAGTAAAAAAGGGAAATTACTGTGTAATTAATGCTAGGGGACTTAATTTGCTTTAAACTGATCTTTCTCATCTTAAATCTGTAATTATACTCAATACATAAAAAGCTTGGATTCTTTTTTTTAAAGTGTATCACAAGTGAGTCTTGAAGGCCTTGCCTATCTTGTTTTAATTTTGGAACCAATCTCAACGAAATAGACCGTTAATGAACTGGAAATACGGCCTAATTCCGGAGACTTACAACCTATTATTGGTATTAATGTGAAGATTTTTTTCATACTATGTTTAAGCCAAATTTCATATTGGCAGATAAAGTATTTCCAGAGAAAATGGCAATGTTAAAGTTTATCACGGACACACACGCACGCATGCGCGCACACACACACACACACACACACACACACACACACACACACACACACACACACACAGACAACTGAATACAGCATTATAACGTAGATTCACTTTGTTAACACAAGTGAGTCAAAAACACAGTGTATGACAGAACAGTACTGATGACACTCACTCCAAACGTTGGGTGAATAATGATGCAAAAGTGTATGACAGAACAGTACTGGTGACACTCACTCCAAACGTTGGGTGAATAATGATGCAAAAGTGTATGACAGAACAGAACTGATGACACTCACTCCAGACATTTGGGTGAATGATGATGCAAAAGTGTATGACAGAACAGAACTGATGACACTCACTCCAAACATTGGGTGAATAATGATGCAAAAGTGTATGACAAAACAGTACTGATGACACTAACTCCAGACATTGGGTGAATGGTGATACAAAAGTGTATGACAGAACAGTACTGATGACACTCACTCCAAACGTTGGGTGAATAATGATGCAAAAGTGTATGACAGAACAGTACTGATGACACTCACTCCAAACGTTGGGTGAATAATGATGCAAAAGTGTATGACAGAACAGTACTGGTGACACTCACTCCAAACGTTGGGTGAATAATGATGCAAAAGTGTATGACAGAACAGTACTGATGACACTTACTCCAAACGTTGGGTGAATAATGATGCAAAAGTGTATGACAGAATACTACTGATGACACTCACACCAACCATTGGGTGAATAATGATGCAAAAGTGTATGACAGAACAGTACTGATGACACTCACTCCAAACGCTAGGTGAATAATGATGCAAAAGTGTATGACAGAACAGTACTGGTGACACTGCAAACGTTGGGTGAATAATGATGCAAAAGTGTATGACAGAACAGTACTGATGACACTCACTCCAAACGTTGGGTGAATAATGATGCAAAAGTGTATGACAGAACAGTACTGATGACATTCACTCCAAACGTTGGGTGAATAATGATGCAAAAGTGTATGACAGAACAGTACTGATGACACTCACTCCAAACATTGGGTGAATAATGATGCAAAAGTGTATGACAGAACAGTACTGATGACACTCACTCCAAACACTGGGTGAATAATGATGCAGAAGTGTATGACAGAACAGTACTGATGACACTCACACCAAACGCTAGGTGAATAATGATGCAAAAGTGTATGACAGAACAGTACTGATGACACTCACACCAAACGCTAGGTGAATAATGATGCAAAAGTGTATGACAGAACAGTACTGATGACACTCACTTCAAACGCTAGGTGAATAATGATGCAAAAGTGTATGACAGAACAGTACTGATGATACTCACTCCAAACGTTGGGTGAATAATGATGCAAAAGTGTATGACAGAACAGTACTGATGACACTCACTCCAAACGTTGGGTGAATAATGATGCAAAAGTGTATGACAGAACAGTACTGATGACAGTCACTCCAAACGCTAGGTGAATAATGATGCAAAAGTGTATGACAGAACAGTACTGATGACACTCACTCCAAACGCTAGGTGAATAATGATGCAAAAGTGTATGACAGAACAGTACTGATGACACTCACTCCAAACGTTGGGTGAATAATGATGCAAAAGTGTATGACAGAACAATACTGATGACATTCACTCCAAACGTTGGGTGAATAATGATGCAAAAGTGTATGACAGAACAGTACTGATGACACTCACTCCAAACGTTGGGTGAATGTTCCCCCTCCTTCATAGCAACTTCCACCCACTATGCAAACATATTTTTGGATATTTCAATAAAATAAAACATGGCTTCAAAAACTCTAATGGCATATCTCTGTCAACTCTTTCCTCTTTAAAATTTTTTTTTTTTATCTGCATGAAAATTATTCTCAGTACTGACGGGAAAATTCATGCATGATCTCTTTGGACTGTAAAATATGGGACACACTTATAACTTATTAAGAAAGAAAGTAAAGCAAACATCATACTGCCAAGTAATGCATGCTACAGCTAAGTGAGGTTTTACAATGTTTGGATCATTATCAGCAAAGAAAGTGAAAAAATAAGTGTGACCCTGAAGTGAAAAAAAAGGTACAAGGTGTGACCCTGAAAGAAAGAAGACTTGTTTCACCTTGTATAGCGTGACAAACAGGTGTTACCCTGATAGGAAGACTTGTTTCACCTTGTATAGCGTGACAAACAGGTGTTACCCTGATAGGAAGACTTGTTTCACCTTGTATAGTGTGGCAAACAGGTGTTACCCTGATAGGAAGACTTGTTTCACCTTGTATAGTGTGGCAAACAGGTGTTACCCTGATAGGAAGACTTGTTTCACCTTGTATAGTGTGGCAAACAGGTGTTACTGTGACAGGAAGACTTGTTTCACCTTGTATAGTGTGGCAAACAGGTGTTACCCTGATAGGAAGACTTGTTTCACCTTGTACAGTGTGGCAAACAGGTGTTACTCTGATAGGAAGACTTGTTTCACCTTGTATAGCGTGGCAAACAGGTGTTACCCTGACAGGAAGACTTGTTTCACCTTGTATAGTGTGGCAAACAGGTGTTACCCTGATAGGAAGACTTGTTTCACCTTGTATAGCGTGGCAAACAGGTGTTACCCTGACAGGAAGACTTGTTTCACCTTGTATAGTGTGGCAAACAGGTGTTACCCTGATAGGAAGACTTGTTTCACCTTGTATAGTGTGGCAAACAGGTGTTGCTCCGATAGGAAGACTTGTTTCACCTTTTATAGCGTGGCAAACAGGTGTTGCTCCGATAGGAAGACTTGTTTCACCTTGTATAGCATGGCAAACAGGTGTTACTCCGATAGGAAGACTTGTTTCACCTTTTATAGCGTGGCAAACAGGTGTTGCTCCGATAGGAAGACTTGTTTCACTTTGTATAGTGTGGCAAACAGGTGTTACTGTGACAGGAAGACTTGTTTCACCTTGTATAGTGTGGCAAACAGGTGTTACCCTGATAGGAAGACTTGTTTCACTTTGTATAGTGTGGCAAACTGCAGGTAGGAGCCAGCCAAGAGCTGAACAAGTCCCACAGTGGTACTCCTTTGACGGGATTTGAACCTGTGCCCTGCCAGTCGTCAGTCCAGCACGCTAACCACCTTGTCACAGCGGACAGTTTCCTGGCTTTTAGTGCTGTATGCAGACAACACGGCCTGATGTGCCGCCATGCTTTGACCACTGGCTGTTCAGGCCCGTCAGGAGTGCAGAAACAGCACAACAACAGCATGTATTTGCTGAGACACTGGGGTTTCAGAATCAGCGTTGCCCAAACCATAGCTGATGACTTCTCAAGGACTCGGGACATGTTCCAAAAGTCTTGGACATTGGGAGGGAGATTGACTGTGTTTGGCTGCCAGCATTTGGACGTGTATTTGCCTTCCAATTATAACTTTAATGTGGCACATAAACATCCTCCTAACAAAACACCAAGAGATTCATTGCAATGAAGATTGTGTGAAGACAGAACACAGGCAGTATCCGAAAATAGTGCTCACGTGACATTTTGCTAGAAACATTCCCTAACTGAGAAACAATATATTTAGAGTCCAAATGTGTAAACCGGTGTTGAATATATCCATCTTTTAGTCTCTGCACAACTCTTGCTTTAATTTTTGGAGTAAAAATGACAGAACTGGTTTATCCACATATCACTTCATCCAAGCTCATGCAATATTACACTTACAGCAAATACAAATGCTGATGTATACTTACCTTTAACCCATGCTGGAGTTTTTATACAGTACTTGAAAGCTTGTCTGTAGTCGATATTCATTAATTTGAACCAGAAGATTAGCATTCTACTTTCAGCTTGTATCGTTAAGGGGAATTGTTCAGTTTCACCCTTTACCATACAGGGTGGTGGTAGTTTGGTCAGATTCTTTTTCAGTTGGTAAAAATGTGACTGTGATTTCAATACAGGGTGGTGGTAGTTTGTTCATGTCCTTTTTCAGTTGGTAAAAATGTGACTGTGATTTCAATACAGGGTGGTGGTAGTTTGTTCATGTCCTTTTTCAGTTGGTAAAAATGTGACTGTGATTTCAATACAGGGTGGTGGTAGTTTGGTCAGATTCTTTTTCAGTTGGTAAAAATGTGACTGTGATTTCAATACAGGGTGGTGGTAGTTCGGTCATGTTCTTTTTCATGTGTGATTTCAATACAGGGTGGTGTGTTTTAGCCAGTTACATTTTCATTTTGTGAAGACCCCAAACCCAGGGGGGCAGCCCTGGCTGAAGTCTTGGAGGTGGGGGACAGGGTGAAATACAACACAGACATGCCCTTGTTGAATTCTGAGGTAAGACTGTTTGTTGTGTGATGTGTTGTCAGCATGATGTCATAGCTATGTCAGTGTAGAACTGTTGTGTGATGTGTTGTCAACATGTTGTCATAGCTATGTCAGTGTCAGACTGTTGTGTGATGTGTTGTCAACATGATGTCATAGCTATGTCAGTGTAGAACTGTTGTGTGATGTGTTGTCAACATGATGTCATAGCTATGTCAGTGTCAGACTGTTGTGTGATGTGTTGTCAACATGATGTCATAGCTATGTCAGTGTAGAACTGTTGTGTGATGTGTTGTCAACATGATGTCATAGCTATGTCAGTGTAGAACTGTTGTGTGATGTGTTGTCAACATGATGTCATAGCTATGTCAGTGTAGAACTGTTGTGTGATGTGTTGTCAACATGATGTCATAGCTATGTCAGTGTCAGACTGATGTGTGATGTGTTGTCAACATGATGTTGTCATAGCTATGTCAGTGTAGAACTGTTGTGTGATGTGTTGTCAACATGA
Organism: Babylonia areolata; assembly: GCF_041734735.1. Taxonomy (NCBI): domain Eukaryota; kingdom Metazoa; phylum Mollusca; class Gastropoda; order Neogastropoda; family Buccinidae; genus Babylonia; species Babylonia areolata. Next base: position 1,708,479 of record NC_134887.1, read on the forward strand.
TGTTGTCATAGCTATGTCAGTGTCAGACTGTTGTGTGATGTGTTGTCAACATGATGTCATAGCTATGTCAGTGTAGAACTGTTGTGTGATGTGTTGTCAACATGATGTCATAGCTATGTCAGTGTAGAACTGTTGTGTGATGTGTTGTCAACATGATGTCATAGCTATGTCAGTGTAGAACTGTTGTGTGATGTGTTGTCAACATGATGTCATAGCTATGTCAGTGTAGAACTGTCGTGTGATGTGTTGTCAACATGATGTCATAGCTATGTCAGTGTAGAACTGTTGTGTGATGTGTTGTCAACATGATGTAATAGCTATGTCAGTGTAGAACTGTTGTGTGATGTGTTGTCAACATGATGTCATAGCTATGTCAGTGTCAGACTGATGTGTGATGTGTTGTCAACATGATGTTGTCATAGCTATGTCAGTGTAGAACTGTTGTGTGATGTGTTGTCAACATGATGTTGTCATAGCTATGTCAGTGTCAGACTGTTGTGTGATGTGTTGTCAACATGATGTCATAGCTATGTCAGTGTAGAACTGTTGTGTGATGTGTTGTCAACATGATGTCATAGCTATGTCAGTGTCAGACTGATGTGTGATGTGTTGTCAACATGATGTTGTCCTAGCTATGTCAGTGTAGAACTGATGTGTGATGTGTTGTCAACATGATGTTGTCCTAGCTATGTCAGTGTCAGACTGTTGTGTGATGTGTTGTCAACATGATGTTGTCATAGCTATGTCAGTGTCAGACTGATGTGTGATGTGTTGTCAACATGATGTTGTCATAGCTATGTCAGTGTAGAACTGTTGTGTGATGTGTTGTCAACATGATGTTGTCATAGCTATGTCAGTGTAGAACTGTTGTGTGATGTGTTGTCAACATGATGTCATAGCTATGTCAGTGTCAGACTGATGTGTGATGTGTTGTCAACATGATGTTGTCTTAGCTATGTCAGTGTTAGACTGATGTGTGATGTGTTGTCAACATGATGTTGTCCTAGCTATGTCAGTGTAGAACTGTTGTGTAATGTGTTGTCAACATGATGTTGTCATAGCTATGTCAGTGTAGAACTGTTGTGTGATGTGTTGTCAACATGATGTCATAGCTATGTCAGTGTAGAACTGTTGTGTGATGTGTTGTCAGCATGATGTCATAGCTATGTCAGTGTAGAACTGTTGTGTGATGTGTTGTCAACATGATGTCATAGCTATGTCAGTGTAGAACTGTTGTGTGATGTGTTGTCAACATGATGTCATAGCTATGTCAGTGTAGAACTGTTGTGTGATGTGTTGTCAACATGATGTCATAGCTATGTCAGTGTAGAACTGTTGTGTGATGTGTTGTCAACATGATGTCATAGCTATGTCAGTGTCAGACTGTTGTGTGATGTGTTGTCAACATGTTGTCATAGCTATGTCAGTGTAGAACTGTTGTGTGATGTGTTGTCAACATTATGTCATAGCTATGTCAGTGTAGAACTGTTGTGTGATGTGTTGTCAACATGATGTCATAGCTATGTCAGTGTAGAACTGTTGTGTGATGTGTTGTCAACATGATGTCATAGCTATGTCAGTGTCAGACTGATGTGTGATATGTTGTCAACATGATGTTGTCATAGCTATGTCAGTGTAGAACTGTTGTGTGATGTGTTGTCAACATGATGTTGTCATAGCTATGTCAGTGTCAGACTGATGTGTGATGTGTTGTCAACATGATGTTGTCCTAGCTATGTCAGTGTAGAACTGATGTGTGATGTATTGTCAACATGATGTTGTCCTAGCTATGTCAGTGTCAGACTGTTGTGTGATGTGTTGTCAACATGATGTTGTCATAGCTATGTCAGTGTTAGACTGATGTGTGATGTGTTGTCAACATGATGTTGTCATAGCTATGTCAGTGTCAGACTGATGTGTGATGTGTTGTCAACATGATGTTGTCCTAGCTATGTCAGTGTAGAACTGTTGTGTGATGTGTTGTCAACATGATGTTGTCATAGCTATGTCAGTGTAGAACTGTTGTGTGATGTGTTGTCAACATGATGTCATAGCTATGTCAGTGTAGAACTGTTGTGTGATGTGTTGTCAACATGATGTCATAGCTATGTCAGTGTAGAACTGTTGTGTGATGTGTTGTCAACATGATGTCATAGCTATGTCAGTGTAGAACTGTTGTGTGATGTGTTGTCAACATGATGTTGTCATAGCTATGTCAGTGTCAGACTGATGTGTGATGTGTTGTCAACATGATGTTGTCCTAGCTATGTCAGTGTAGAACTGATGTGTGATGTGTTGTCAACATGATGTTGTCCTAGCTATGTCAGTGTCAGACTGTTGTGTGATGTGTTGTCAACATGATGTTGTCATAGCTATGTCAGTGTTAGACTGATGTGTGATATGTTGTCAACATGATGTTGTCATAGCTATGTCAGTGTCAGACTGATGTGTGATGTGTTGTCAACATGATGTTGTCCTAGCTATGTCAGTGTAGAACTGTTGTGTAATGTGTTGTCAACATGATATCATAGCTATGTCAGTGTAGAACTGTTGTGTGATGTGTTGTCAACATGATGTCATAGCTATGTCAGTGTAGAACTGTTGTGTGATGTGTTGTCAACATGATGTCATAGCTATGTCAGTGTAGAACTGTTGTGTGATGTGTTGTCAACATGATGTCATAGCTATGTCAGTGTAGAACTGTTGTGTGATGTGTTGTCAACATGATGTCATAGCTATGTCAGTGTAGAACTGTTGTGTGATGTGTTGTCAACATGATGTCATAGCTATGTCAGTGTAGAACTGTTGTGTGATGTGTTGTCAACATGATGTCATAGCTATGTCAGTGTCAGACTGATGTGTGATGTGTTGTCAACATGATGTTGTCATAGCTATGTCAGTGTAGAACTGTTGTGTGATGTGTTGTCAACATGATGTTGTCATAGCTATGTCAGTGTAGAACTGTTGTGTGATGTGTTGTCAACATGATGTTGTCTTAGCTATGTCACTGTAGAACTGTTGTGTGATGTGTTGTCAACATGATGTTGTCATAGCTATGTCAGTGTAGAACTGTTGTGTGATGTGTTGTCAACATGATGTCATAGCTATGTCAGTGTAGAACTGTTGTGTGATGTGTTGTCAACATGATGTCATAGCTATGTCAGTGTAGAACTGTTGTGTGATGTCTTGTCAACATGATGTGATAGTCACTTTGGACTGTTGTGTTTTTTTTTCTTTGGGTTATAAGAATCAATTATATATTCAGCAGAGAGAGATGCATGGATGCACATTTTCCACATGCACACACAAACACATGTGTGGACACACACACATGTACATGAACATGCATACGCGCACACACACAGACACATTATAACACACACACACACACCAAATGAAATCACACAAACACACAAATCCCCCTACACACATGCACACCCTCCCCCCCCCCCATCCTCCTCACTTCCCCCCCTCCCTCACACACACACACCAACACGTAAACACACAACACACAAACACACAGGCATGCATGCACATGCACAGAATTATTATGGCAGTGAGTTGAGGGGGAAGAGACAGACAGACAGACAGACAGACAGAGTGGCGTGCTGACCACCTGACGTGGATAGCTCCCTGTGGACTGCCGGCACAGGCACTGCGGCACACAGCCTTGGTGTGCTGTGAACGGGGAACTCGCGGTGAGCGCTGTGACATGGCGCCGACAGTGGGGCAGCACACAGAGAGACAGAGATTATGGTTGTCTGGACATGTCAGTGTGATGACTTTCTTCACTCCTGGCTTCGTCGTCTTGACGTTTCCCAGTGACGCTGTGATCACCCTGTCCCCTGTGGCCATGAAAGAAAGAGCAGTGATTTTGAGAACGTGGTGGGTGTCTCTGCTTTCTGTCCTCTTCCTTGGGCCATCCCTTCTGCAAAACATGGGGTCTGTGACATGGACCGCTTTCTTCTGGATCATTTTCCATCCTGAGTGAGCTTATCACTGTTCCTTTCTCTTCCCTGCATCACTGTGTGTGTGATGGGACTTGACAGAGTGAAAATAGAAGTTGGTGTTTGATTGTTTGTTCGTCAGTCAGTGAGGTGTGGATTTAGAACTTGTTTGAGGTCGTTGTCTGGAACTGCGTGCTGTTTAGGAAAGGTGGTGTGAAAAGAAAGGAGGGAGGGAGGGAGGAATGGTGAAAGGAAAAAGAAATGAACGTTGGTAAGTATGCAGGGAAGCAGACACATGGACAGACAGACAGACATATAGACAGGCAGAACAAACAGACTGACAGAATGATACATAATAATAATAATACATAGTTTTTCTATGGCGCGATATCCAGCAACAGTGCTGCTCAAAGCGCCTCACATCATCCAGTTGACTGTAAACATGCCTTAAAAAACACATCAACTGCTATCTGACAATGGAAAACATCCAGTGTGTTCATATGAATGAAAAATCACACTTTACAGATGAATCAGATTATAAAAGCTATGAAGTAAATAAGGCTTAGATTAAAACAAAATGCATTTCATAGAACACACACACACACACACACACACACACACACACACACACACATATATATATATATAGAGAGAGAGATAGATAGATAGATAGATAGATAGATGTCCCTCCCTTACAGACACACACACACTCACACAGACACACACACACTGACATTAAATATCAACTGCACTAAAAACAAAATTGCACATTAAGATATTTCTTATTTTCTAACATAGAATTCTGTTCGGACATACTAATATGCCTACACACTTACACATGCGTACCAGAGCAATGTACCCTCACAAACACATGCACGCATGCATGCACACGCACACACACACACACACACACACACACAGAGACTTGAAAAGACATTCACATACACACACCATGCATATGTGCACACACATGCATATACACACACAGTCATTATCATTCTCTGCCCCCACCCCCACCCCCACCCCCCCTCAGCCCCCCACCCCACCCCATACAATTGAAACAGACATACACACATCACACTCACACACTCACAGCATCACCTGCAGTCACACACAAATGTGCGCGCATGAGTGCGCTCAGTTACACACACACACAAACCCACGGTCACACACAGACAGAGTCTGACACATTGTCGCACACACACACACACACACACACACACACACACACACACATACATATGGTCACACAGTCAGGCATACACAGATTGACTCGCATTGTTGTCACACACACACATACAAACGTGTGAACACACACACACACAGAATCTCACACACAGTCACACACACACACACACATACGCATGCATGCATGCATGCTCACGCACACACATTCAAACATACACACACACATCGTCACACTCAAACTCAAACACATATACAAACACACAGTCACACACACACGCGTGCACACACATACAGTCTCACACACACACAGAGTCTCACACACACATGCGCGCGCGCACACACGCACACACAATCTCTCACACACACGCGTGCACACGCACACACAATCTCTCTCTCTCTCACACACACACACGCAGCCGACTCCTTACCAGTGTGTTGGGTGAGAGCAAGTCATAGTAAGGGAGGCTAATCGTGTCAGCGTACATGTCATGTGCATGGCTGTGCTTGTTTCCCTTTAGTCAGGTCACACACCTCTTGAACAGTTCAGTTTCATGGCACATTCCTGGTGGTTATACAACTGTGTAGCCATGCAGGGAATGATGATAGTAGAGGTGGTGGTGGTGGTGGTAGTGGTAGAGACAACCATAGAAAACATGATGGACAGACACAAGTGACCAGTGTCAACACAGAAGTGACCAGTGTCAACAGACAGAAGTGACCAGTGTCAACACAGACAGAAGTGACCAGTGTCAACACAGAAGTGACCAGTGTCAACACAGAAGTGACCAGTGTCAACACAGAAGTGACCAGTGTCAACACAGAAGTGACCAGTGTCAACAGACAGAAGTGACCAGTGTCAACACAGAAGTGACCAGTGACAACAGACAGAAGTGACCATTGTCAACACAGACAGAAGTGACCAGTGACAACAGACAGAAGTGACCAGTGTCAACAGACAGAAGTGACCAGTGTCAACACAGACAGAAGTGACCAGTGTCAACAGACAGAAGTGACCAGTGTCAACACAGACAGAAGTGACCAGTGTCAACAGACAGAAGTGACCAGTGTCAACAGACAGAAGTGACCAGTGACAACACAGAAGTGACCATTGTCAACACAGACAGAAGTGACCAGTGTCAACAGACAGAAGTGACCAGTGTCAACAGACAGAAGTGACCAGTGACAACACAGAAGTGACCAGTGTCAACACAGACAGAAGTGACCAGTGTCAACACAGACAGAAGTGACCATTGTCAACACAGACAGAAGTGACCAGTGTCAACAGACAGAAGTGACCAGTGTCAACAGACAGAAGTGACCAGTGACAACAGACAGAAGTGACCAGTGTCAACAGACAGAAGTGACCAGTGTCAACAGACAGAAGTGACCAGTGTCAACAGACAGAAGTGACCAGTGTTCACTGTGTGCAGGACAGAGGAAGGCGTGGCACAGTGACGGCCGTGCCCTCCAGGTGGAGGGTATTACGTGGCAGGGACCCCTCAGGGATGGTGGACGTCCTGTGGGATGATGGTGATGAATGGTGTTACGACATGGGACAGCATGGCCATTACGACCTGGACCTGGCCTGAGGACCGGGTGATGACACCACCGTCATGTTGAATGTGTGATGTGATGTGGTATGGTGTGGTGTGATTTGATGTGGTGTGTGATGTGGTGGGTGGGTATGTGGTGTGATTTGATGTGGTGTGGTGTGATTTGATATGTGGTGTGATTTAATGTGGTGTTATGTGGTCTGGTGTGTTGTTGTTTGATGTGGTGTTGTGTTATTTAATGTGATCTGTGATGTGGTGTGGTGTCATGTCATGTGGTGTGATGTGATGTGAGATGTGGTGAAATGTGTGGTGTGGTGTCATGTAGTCTGGTGTTATGTGGTGTGATGTGATATGGTAAGGTGTGTGATATGTGGTGAAGTGTGTGATGTGATGTGTGGTGTTAGGTGGTGAAGTGTGTGATGTGGTGAAATGTGTGGTGTGTGTTGTAATGTGATGTGGTGTGTGATGTGAAGTGTGTGGTATGATGTGGTGATGTGTGTGGTATGATGTGGTGAAGTGTGTGATGTGGTGTGATGTGAAGTGTGTGATATGATGTGTGGTGTGATGTGAAGTGTGTGGTGTGATGTGATGTGGTGAAGTGTGTGGTGTGATGTGATTTGTGTGGTGTGATGTGGTGAAGTGTGTGGTGTGATTGTCAGGGTGTGAAAGCTACATGTAAACGTGTAAATGTGCTTTCCATGTTAAAAAAAAATGTATGAAATAAAAAATAAAGCAACAGTCATTTGGACGTGACTGCAGCGCATATGGGTGAGTGGAGAGAGATGGGCGTTGTACACCACTTGTCTGGCTTGTGAAAGCTTCAGTCTGATTTATGGACGTTGTACACCACTTGTCTGGCTTGTGAAAGCTTCAGTCTGATTTATGGACGTTGTACACCACTTGTCTGGGTTGTGAAAGCTTCAGTCTGATTTATGGACGTTGTACACCACTTGTCTGGCTTGTGAAAGCTTCAGTCTGATTTATGGACGTTGTACACCACTTGTCTGGCTTGTGAAAGCTTCAGTCTGATCTATGGGCGTTGTACACCACTTGTCTGGCTTGTGAAAGCTTCAGTCTGATTTATGGACGTTGTACACCTCTTGTCTGGCTTGTGAAAGCTTCAGTCTGATTTATGGACGTTGTACACCACTTGTCTGGCTTGTGAAAGCTTCAGTCTGATTTATGGACGTTGTACACCACTTGTCTGGCTTGTGAAAGCTTCAGTCTGATCTAACGATTGTTCAGTCAACGCCCTTTGAAATACCCAGAGGTCATTCCTCACATCTCTGCAAATCCAGTTATCTGACAACAAACAAAACCAACAGAATTCCCTCTAGCACCACCTGGATTTGATCTGTCCCGATACTGAAAGGCCGGTTTCTGATCTGTGTTGATCCAAACAACTCTTGTGCCAGACATGTGCGTTATTTAGATGTGGGAGTCAGTTACCGTGTTGTCATTTTCTCTCTCTCTCTCTCTCTCTCTCTCTCTCTCAAGGCCTGGCTAAGCGCGTTGGGTTACGCTGCTGGTCAAGCATCTGCTTGGCAGATGTGGTGTAGCGTATATGGATTTGATCGAATGCAGTGACGCCTCCTTGAGCTACTGATACTGATACTGACACTGTGATCAAGTCGAGATTCTTTCTACAACAAGCGCACATTGAAAAAAACCACAAACCCAGATTCATTTCTGTGTTCGGGAGCGTACATATGTGCTGATGTACACTTTTGTACTCTTTCTTTCGACAGGGAAACACACACACACACACACACACACACACACACACACACACACACACGATACATAGACACATACGCCGTTCTTACCATCTCCCTCACACACATATATCAGACCTTACCACCCCCCTCTCTCTGTCTCTCTGTCTCTCTCACTGTCTGTGTGTTGGCTCCTCAGTTGGAAAGTCCTGTGTGTCACAACGCAGGAACTGGAGACAGCTCACCAACAAAGTTCCCAGATCTATTCTGTTCAACCAGTTCCCACTGCAGTCACCACGAACAGGACAACTCCCCGGCCCCCCACACCCCTTCCACACACACCCCTCACCCCACCTACCTTGCTCTTTCTTTCTCACTTACCTCTCTCCTTTCCTTTCTATGTACCATCGTCTGTACCACACTTGTCCCTCCCCCTCCTTTTGCATGGACAGAATAGAAAGGACACCTGGGGTGGAGGTCATTTACATGGACAGAATAGAAAGGACACCTGGGGTGGAGGTCATTTACATGGACAGAATAGAAAGGACACCTGGGGTGGAGGTCATTTACATGGACAGAATAGAAAGGACACCTGTGGTGGAGGTCATTTACATGGACAGAATAAGGACACCTGGGGTGGAGGTCATTTACATGGACAGAATAGAAAGGACACCTGTGGTGGAGGTCATTTACATGGACAGAATAGAAAGAACACCTGTGGTGGAGGTCATTTACATGGACAGAATAAGGACACCTGGGGTGGAGGTCATTTACATGGACAGAATAAGGACACCTGTGGTGGAGGTCATTTACATGGACAGAATAAGGACACCTGGGGTGGAGGTCATTTACATGGACAGAATAGAAAGGACACCTGTGGTGGAGGTCATTTACATGGACAGAATAGAAAGAACACCTGTGGTGGAGGTCATTTACATGGGCAGAATAGAAAGGACACCTGTGGTGGAGGTCATTTACATGGACAATAGAAAGGACACCTGGGGCGGAGGTCATTTACATGGACAGAATAGAAAGGACACCTGGGGTGGAGGTCATTTACATGGACAGAATAGAAAGGACACCTGTGGTGGAGGTCATTTACATGGACAGAATAGAAAGGACACCTGGGGTGGAGGTCATTTACATGGACAGAATAGAAAGGACACCAGGGGTGGAGGTCATTTACATGGACAGAATAGAAAGGACACCTGGGGTGGAGGTCATTTACATGGACAATAGAAAGGACACCTGGGGTGGAGGTCATTTACATGGACAGAATAGAAAGGACACCAGCGGTGGTGGTCATTTACATGGACAGAATAGAAAGGACACCTGTGGTGGAGGTCATTTGCATGGACAGAATAGAAAGGACACCTGGGGTGGAGGTCATTTACATGGACAGAATAGAAAGGACACCTGGGGTGGAGGTCATTTACATGGACAGAATAGAAAGGACACCTGGGGTGGAGGTCATTTACATGGACAGAATAGAAACGACACCTGGGGTGGAGGTCATTTACATGGACAGAATAGAAAGGACATCTGTGGTGGAGGTCATTTACATGGACAGAATAGAAAGGACACCTGGGGTGGTGGTCATTTACATGGACAGAATAGAAAGGACACCAGGGATGGAGGTAATTTACATGGACAGAATAGAAAGGACACCAGGGGTGGTGGTCATTTACATGGACAGAATAGAAAGGACACCAGGGGTGGAGGTCATTTACATGGACAGAATAGAAAGGACACCTGGGGTGGAGGTGACGGTACTGGGGAAGGTGGTGGAGGTGAGGGGGGTCAGAGTTCTGTGGTGATGGAGGCTCACACACACAAGAAGCACAGCAGCTGGCGATAGGATTGGGGTTCATGGGGTTACAGTGGAACTGTTCATGTTCATGCTAAATTGAAGACCAGCTGCGTCAGCAGTGAATGACGTCATTGATCATGGAAAGCTGTATGGCTTTGCTGGGTGCTGACTGAAGGTCATCCCAAACTGAGCAGGACGCAACTTAGTTTTTTCCGTTTGTCGTGTGAGCTGGAATGTTGGAGGGACTGTGGTCAAAGCTAAGGTCACTTGTTCCAGCGCTGGTGTTTGCCCAGAATTCATCATACTTTTCAGAGTACGACTCACACAAGC
>NC_134887.1:1724021-1811521 GCF_041734735.1 Babylonia areolata
ACAGTGTTCAGTGTAGACCCCTGTAGAACAGTGAAAGAGCCACAATACCTGTAGAGTGTTCAGTGTAGACCCCTGTAGAACAGTGAAAGAGTGACAATACCTGTACAGTGTTCAGTGTAGACCCCTGTAGAACAGTGAAAGAGCCACAATACCTGTACATAGTTCAGTGTAGACCCCTGTAGAACAGTGAAAGAGCCACAATACCTGTACAGTGTTCAGTGTAGACCCCTGTAGAACAGTGAAAGAGTGACAATACCTGTACAGTGTTCAGTGTAGACCCCTGTAGAACAGTGAAAGAGCCACAATACCTGTACAGTGTTCAGTGTAGACCCCTGTAGAACAGTGAAAGAGCCACAATACCTGTAGAGTGTTCAGTGTAGACCCCTGTAGAACAGTGAAAGAGCCACAATACCTGTAGAGTGTTCAGTGTAGACCCCTGTAGAACAGTGAAACAGCCACAATACCTGTAGAGTGTTCAGTGTAGACCCCTGTAGAACAGTGAAAGAGTGACAATACCTGCACAGTGTTCAGTGTAGACCCCTGTAGAACAGTGAAACAGCCACAATACCTGTAGAGTGTTCAGTGTAGACCCCTGTAGAACAGTGAAAGATCCACAATACCTGTACAGTGTTCAGTGTAGACCCCTGTAGAACAGTGAAAGAGTGACAATACCTGTACAGTGTTCAGTGTAGACCCCTGTAGAACAGTGAAAGAGTGACAATACCTGTACAGTGTTCAGTGTAGACCCCTGTAGAACAGTGAAAGAGTGACAATACCTGTAGAGTGTTCAGTGTAGACCCCTGTAGAACAGTGAAAGAGCCACAATACCTGTACAGTGTTCAGTGTAGACCCCTGTAGAACAGTGAAAGAGCCACAATACCTGTAGAGTGTTCAGTGTAGACCCCTGTAGAACAGTGAAAGAGTGACAATACCTGTACAGTGTTCAGTGTAGACCCCTGTAGAACAGTGAAAGAGCCACAATACCTGTACATAGTTCAGTGTAGACCCCTGTAGAACAGTGAAAGAGCCACAATACCTGTACAGTGTTCAGTGTAGACCCCTGTAGAACAGTGAAAGAGTGACAATACCTGTACAGTGTTCAGTGTAGACCCCTGTAGAACAGTGAAAGAGCCACAATACCTGTACAGTGTTCAGTGTAGACCCCTGTAGAACAGTGAAAGAGCCACAATACCTGTAGAGTGTTCAGTGTAGACCCCTGTAGAACAGTGAAAGAGCCACAATACCTGTAGAGTGTTCAGTGTAGACCCCTGTAGAACAGTGAAAGAGTGACAATACCTGTACAGTGTTCAGTGTAGACCCCTGTAGAACAGTGAAAGAGTGACAATACCTGTAGAGTGTTCAGTGTAGACCCCTGTAGAACAGTGAAAGAGCCACAATACCTGCACAGTGTTCAGTGTAGACCCCTGTAGAACAGTGAAACAGCCACAATACCTGTAGAGTGTTCAGTGTAGACCCCTGTAGAACAGTGAAAGAGTGACAATACCTGCACAGTGTTCAGTGTAGACCCCTGTAGAACAGTGAAACAGCCACAATACCTGTAGAGTGTTCAGTGTAGACCCCTGTAGAACAGTGAAAGAGCCACAATACCTGTACAGTGTTCAGTGTAGACCCCTGTAGAACAGTGAAAGAGTGACAATACCTGTAGAGTGTTCAGTGTAGACCCCTGTAGAACAGTGAAAGAGTGACAATACCTGTACAGTGTTCAGTGTAGACCCCTGTAGAACAGTGAAAGAGTGACAATACCTGTAGAGTGTTCAGTGTAGACCCCTGTAGAACAGTGAAAGAGCCACAATACCTGTACAGTGTTCAGTGTAGACCCCTGTAGAACAGTGAAAGATCCACAATACCTGTAGAGTGTTCAGTGTAGACCCCTGTAGAACAGTGAAAGAGCCACAATACCTGTACAGTGTTCAGTGTAGACCCCTGTAGAACAGTGAAAGAGCCACAATACCTGTACAGTGTTCAGTGTAGACCCCTGTAGAACAGTGAAAGAGTGACAATACCTGTAGAGTGTTCAGTGTAGACCCCTGTAGAACAGTGAAAGATCCACAATACCTGTACAGTGTTCAGTGTAGACCCCTGTAGAACAGTGAAAGAGTGACAATACCTGTACAGTGTTCAGTGTAGACCCCTGTAGAACAGTGAAAGAGTGACAATACCTGTAGAGTGTTCAGTGTAGACCCCTGTAGAACAGTGAAAGAGCCACAATACCTGTAGAGTGTTCAGTGTAGACCCCTGTAGAACAGTGAAAGAGTGACAATACCTGTAGAGTGTTCAGTGTAGACCCCTGTAGAACAGTGAAAGAGCCACAATACCTGTACAGTGTTCAGTGTAGACCCCTGTAGAACAGTGAAAGATCCACAATACCTGTAGAGTGTTCAGTGTAGACCCCTGTAGAACAGTGAAAGATCCACAATACCTGTAGAGTGTTCAGTGTAGACCCCTGTAGAACAGTGAAAGATCCACAATACCTGTACAGCGTTCAGTGTAGACCCCTGTAGAACAGTGAAAGATCCACAATACCTGAACAGTGTTCAGTGTAGACCCCTGTAGAACAGTGAAAGAGCCACAATACCTGTACAGTGTTCAGTGTAGACCCCTGTAGAACAGTGAAAGAGCTACAATACCTGTACAGTGTTCAGTGTAGACCCCTGTAGAACAGTGAAAGAGTGACAATACCTGTACAGTGTTCAGTGTAGACCCCTGTAGAACAGTGAAAGAGTGACAATACCTGTACAGTGTTCAGTGTAGACCCCTGTAGAACAGTGAAAGAGCCACAATACCTGTACAGTGTTCAGTGTAGACCCCTGTAGAACAGTGAAAGATCCACAATACCTGAACAGTGTTCAGTGTAGACCCCTGTAGAACAGTGAAAGAGCCACAATACCTGTACAGTGTTCAGTGTAGACCCCTGTAGAACAGTGAAAGAGTGACAATACCTGTAGAGTGTTCAGTGTAGACCCCTGTAGAACAGTGAAAGAGCCACAATACCTGTAGAGTGTTCAGTGTAGACCCCTGTAGAACAGTGAAAGAGCTACAATACCTGTAGAGTGTTCAGTGTAGACCCCTGTAGAACAGTGAAAGAGTGACAATACCTGTACAGTGTTCAGTGTAGACCCCTGTAGAACAGTGAAAGAGTGACAATACCTGCACAGTGTTCAGTGTAGACCCCTGTAGAACAGTGAAAGAGCCACAATACCTGTACAGTGTTCAGTGCAGACCCCTGTAGAACAGTGAAAGAGTGACAATACCTGTACAGTGTTCAGTGTAGACCCCTGTAGAACAGTGAAAGAGTGACAATACCTGTACAGTGTTCAGTGTAGACCCCTGTAGAACAGTGAAAGAGTGACAATACCTGTACAGTGTTCAGTGTAGACCCCTGTAGAACAGTGAAAGAGCCACAATACCTGTAGAGTGTTCAGTGTAGACCCCTGTAGAACAGTGAAAGAGCCACAATACCTGTAGAGTGTTCAGTGTAGACCCCTGTAGAACAGTGAAAGAGCCACAATACCTGTAGAGTGTTCAGTGTAGACCCCTGTAGAACAGTGAAAGAGTGACAATACCTGTACAGTGTTCAGTGTAGACCCCTGTAGAACAGTGAAAGAGTGACAATACCTGTAGAGTGTTCAGTGTAGACCCCTGTAGAACAGTGAAAGAGTGACAATACCTGTACAGTGTTCAGTGTAGACCCCTGTAGAACAGTGAAAGAGTGACAATACCTGTAGAGTGTTCAGTGTAGACCCCTGTAGAACAGTGAAAGAGCCACAATACCTGTAGAGTGTTCAGTGTAGACCCCTGTAGAACAGTGAAAGAGCCACAATACCTGTACAGTGTTCAGTGTAGACCCCTGTAGAACAGTGAAAGATCCACAATACCTGTAGAGTGTTCAGTGTAGACCCCTGTAGAACAGTGAAACAGCCACAATACCTGTACAGAGCATAGACATGGGGGAACATAGACCTGGACAGAACATAGACATAGGGGAACATATAGACATGAGTTGGGAATTGTCAAAGAAGTGCATCGGGTGTGATACCAACGATACGGAAAACACTGAAGTATTCATTTCATCACAGTCAGCTTCTAGGAGGTCCTCGTTGTTACTGAAAATATTCCTCTCGAGACTGTTCTGGGGCTGGCAGGTCTCTGTGGCTTATTTTTGTTTTTTTTTATTAACCTTTTTTTTTTATTTATTAATAAGATAAGAATATAAGAACTGTGTTACCTCCAGTTAGAGAAATTTGTCAGGTGCATTATCACAATATAGACATGTAAACAACATGGAGACTATCACTGTAAAAATAACAACAAATTTGTCAGGTGCATTATCACAATATAGACATGTAGACAACATGGAGACTATCACTGTAAAAATAACAACAAATTTGTCAGGTGCATTATCACAATATAGACATGTAAACAACATGGAGACTATCACTGTAAAAATAACAACAACAGCTATTGGGAATATGACGAAGACACAAATGTAAAAAGTATCACATACACCGTTTCATATATTCATTCCACACATTGCAGGTAATATCTTGAATGTAAAAAAGGAAAGAATTAATGAACATTATTTTGAATGTCGTAAGTATGAGCATAGTCTACTGTATTGCTTCAGTTTCAGTAGCTCAAGGAGGCGTCACTGCGTTCGGACAAATCCATCTGCCAAGCAGATGCCTGACCAGCAGCGTAACCCAACGCGCTTAGTCAGGCCTTGAGAAAAAAAAATATATATATAAGCTTGCATAAATAAATAAATAATAATTATGATATAAAAAAGGTAGTAGTAATGAAAATAATAATAATAATAATAAATAAACAATCAAATAAATAAGACAACAATGATGACAAATAAGCAAATTAATGCAAGACATGAAGACACACACCCACACAATCTACTATATTGCACATTGATTATAATAGAAAAGATAAGAATAATCTTACAAAGATAAAATGCATCAGGTGCGGCAAAACCGTGAGATAATCAACACACACACACACACACACACACACACACACATACATCCGGATTACTTGATTAAACAGGAGTAATAAACAAATGTATCAAATAAATTTCACATATTCGCTTTAAAACATTGGAATTGATGATCACCACATCGTAATCATCAACTTAAATACATTTGAAATGTGAACGTTAACATTGGGCATATTGTACTGTACATTCATCCTACACATTGCACATGAACATTAACATTGGGCATATTGTACTGTACATTCATCCTACACATTGCACATGAACATTAACATTGGGCATATTGTACTGTACATTCATCCTACACATTGCACATGAACATTAACATTGGGCATATTGTACTGTACATTCATCCTACACATTGCACATGAACATTAACATTGGGCATATTGTACTGTACATTCATCCCACATATTGCACATTCACAACAACCATTGTCGTGTGTTTTAAGTACAGATGGAAAAAAAAACAACAAAAAACAAACAAACCCAAATTTAAAAAAAAGAAAAGAAAAGAAACAAGAACAAGGTACAACTTACCATGCACGGACTTTCACACGTACTTACACACACACACACACACACACACACACACCGACACTTCATATTCATCCTCAACTCAAAACAGCGTGCACACAGTTATTGCAAAAGTGGTGGTGTTTTTTTTCTTTCTTTTGTTTTGATTTGTTTTTCTGCCCGAGCGCCTGTGCTTCTCACCCCCCCCCCCCCCACCCCCACCCCTCACCACCCTTCCCGACCACCCCCCCCCCCCCACCCAGTGACACACAGGTCATTGACCCTGCACTCCCCCCCCCCCCTCTCTCTCCCCTCCCCCAACCACAACCCACCCCAACCTTCCCTCTCGCTCGTCTGACATTCCTTCCCGTCGGAGTCCTACTGACCCAGTTATCGACGGAGCTCCGGTAACCTCTCCCCCCCCCCCCCGCCCCCCAATCCACCCCCCAACCCCCCGTCACCCCCCACCCCCTCCACCCCCTCCACCCTCCTCCCACTCCACCCCTACCCCACAACGGCCACCGCTTTTTCCCCCCTACCCTCCGAATGAGAGAGAGAGAGAGAGGGCGCCGTGTGAAGTGAGAGCCATCCCTACATTGGATAACAATGAGAACAGCACGCTTTATGGAGTTGTTTCTTATCAAGAAAACCTCAACAGACAAACATCAACAAACACCACACACACTCGGAGAAACTGACATCAATAGATAACAAGAGAAACACGCACACACACGCACGCACACACACACACACACACACGTACACACACACACACACACACACACACACGCGCACACCACACACACACACACAAAACCCACCTTCCCACCACACACACACACACATACACACACACACCACACACACATACTCACACACACACACACGTACACACACACACACACACACACACACGCACGTGGACAATGAACTCGACCTGTGACCGAATTATTCAGAAGTCGACCGGCGAATATCTGGTCTCTGATGTTTCTTTGTCCTTAACTGAAATACTTGTGAGCTTGACCACTAGCTTGTGAGCTTGACCACTAGCCTGTGAGCTTGACCACTAGCCTGTGAGCTTGACCACTAGCCATCATTTTGTGTGTGTTTGTGTGTTGGTGTTTTCTGTATGTTCTGTTTGTCTCGTAGTGCTAGAATTGTCAGTAAGCGACTGTGTTGCGCTAACTTCAGCTTTTTTTGTATTAATTTTGCGCTATTGAATTAATTTGTTTTAGAGACTGTTACTTTCAAATTGCTTACGGCTATGTCGTCTTTTTGTCTTTTTTTTAATACTAATTTTCATAACGTATTTGCTTGTATTGAATCGAGAGGCTCGACATTTCTTATGTTGCTGTCGTTGTTTTCGAAATAAATGTTCATCAAAGATTCAGACTGTTACAGGCCAGACCACATCTTTATGAATATGTGCGTTGTGAACGGTCAATGATTTGGTTTGCAACGTGTTTTTTGACGGTACCCGAAGCATATAAATTTTATAATCCGCCAGCATACCTCAACCGCGATTTTCTGAAAGACAAGCGCCCTGACCTCCACTCCAGTTCTGTCGGAGGACGCGAAGAACGGCTTTCTTTATTATGCCAGTTAACCGTCACGAGTCTCCTGCGGTCTTTGAATGTGGTCTGACCACTGGTCACCTTGGAACTTCTTTTTCTTCCCGTTCGTCAGATGGACACCCCAATCTCCACGATGAAGGCAGCTGTACACTGCAGGTCCTCCACACTGCTGTACACTGTACACTGCAAGTCCTCCACACTGCTGTATACTGTACACTGCAGGTCCTCCACACAGCTGTACACTGCAGGTCCTCCACACTGCTGTACACTGCAGGTCCTCCACACAGCTGTACACTGCAGGTCCTCCACACAGCTGTATACTGTACACTGCAGGTCCTCCACACAGCTGTATACTGTACACTGCAGGTCCTCCACACAGCTGTACACTGCAGGTCCTCCACACTGCTGTACACTGCAGGTCCTCCACACAGCTGTACACTGCAGGTCCTCCACACTGCTGTACACTGCAGGTCCTCCACACAGCTGTACACTGTACACTGCAGGTCCTCCACACTGCTGTACACTGCAGGTCCTCCACACAGCTGTACACTGCACACTGCAGGTCCTCCACACAGCTGTACACTGCAGGTCCTCCACACAGCTGTACACTGCAGGTCCTCCACACAGCTGTACACTGCACACTGCAGGTCCTCCACACAGCTGTACACTGCAGGTCCTCCACACAGCTGTACACTGCAGGTCCTCCACACAGCCATAGAGCTTCCGGGTCACTGGAGTTGGGTGGGGCCAGTACCTCTTCCTGAGCAACTCATGGAGGGGGCAGGACTGCAGCAGGTGATGTGTTGTCTGGCTGCCAGTCCTACAGGGGCACCGTGCTGAGTGACCAATGCAGGATTCAGTGTATAAGTGGTGGTTGACCAATGCAGGATTCAGTGTATAAGTGATGGTTGACCAATGCAGGATTCAGTGTATAAGTGGTGGTTGACCAATACAGGATTCAGTGTATAAGTGGTGGTTGACCAATACAGGATTCAGTGTATAAGTGGTGGTTGACCAATACAGGATTCAGTGTATAAGTGATGGTTGACCAATGCAGGATTCAGTGTATAAGTGATGGTTGACCAATGCAGGATTCAGTGTATAAGTGATGGTTGACCAATGCAGGATTCAGTGTATAAGTGATGGT
This sequence comes from Babylonia areolata, assembly GCF_041734735.1. NCBI lineage: Eukaryota > Metazoa > Mollusca > Gastropoda > Neogastropoda > Buccinidae > Babylonia > Babylonia areolata. Next base: position 1,732,278 of record NC_134887.1, read on the forward strand.
TGACCAATGCAGGATTCAGTGTATAAGTGATGGTTGACCAATGCAGGATTCAGTGTATAAGTGATGGTTGACAGGATTCAGTGTATAAGTGGTGGTTGACCAGTGCAGGATTCAGTGTATAAGTGGTGGTTGACCAATGCAGGATTCAGTGTATAAGTGATGGTTGACCAATGCAGGATTCAGTGTATAAGTGATGGTTGACCAATGCAGGATTCAGTGTATAAGTGGTGGTTGACCAATGCAGGATTCAGTGTATAAGTGATGGTTGACCAATGCAGGATTCAGTGTATAAGTGGTGGTTGACCAATGCAGGATTCAGTGTATAAGTGATGGTTGACCAATGCAGGATTCAGTGTATAAGTGATGGTTGACCAATGCAGGATTCAGTGTATAAGTGGTGGTTGACCAATGCAGGATTCAGTGTATAAGTGGTGGTTGACCAATGCAGGATTCAGTGTATAAGTGATGGTTGACAGGATTCAGTGTATAAGTGATGGTTGACCAATGCAGGATTCAGTGTATAAGTGGTGGTTGACCAATGCAGGATTCAGTGTATAAGTGATGGTTGACCAATGCAGGATTCAGTGTATAAGTGGTGGTTGACCAATGCAGGATTCAGTGTATAAGTGATGGTTGACCAATGCAGGATTCAGTGTATAAGTGGTGGTTGACCAATGCAGGATTCAGTGTATAAGTGGTGGTTGACCAATGCAGGATTCAGTGTATAAGTGATGGTTGACCAATGCAGGATTCAGTGTATAAGTGGTGGTTGACCAATGCAGGATTCAGTGTATAAGTGATGGTTGACCAATGCAGGATTCAGTGTATAAGTGGTGGTTGACCAATGCAGGATTCAGTGTATAAGTGGTGGTTGACCAATGCAGGATTCAGTGTATAAGTGGTGGTTGACCAATGCAGGATTCAGTGTATAAGTGGTGGTTGACCAATGCAGGATTCAGTGTATAAGTGATGGTTGACCAATGCAGGATTCAGTGTATAAGTGATGGTTGACCAATGCAGGATTCAGTGTATAAGTGGTGGTTGACCAATGCAGGATTCAGTGTATAAGTGATGGTTGACAGGATTCAGTGTATAAGTGGTGGTTGACAGGATTCAGTGTATAAGTGGTGGTTGACGGGATTCAGTGTATAAGTGATGGTTGACAGGATTCAGTGTATAAGTGGTGGTTGACAGGATTCAGTGTATAAGTGATGGTTGACAGGATTCAGTGTATAAGTGGTGGTTGACAGGATTCAGTGTATAAGTGATGGTTGACCAGTGCAGGATTCAGTGTATAAGTGGTGGTTGACCAATGCAGGATTCAGTGTATAAGTGATGGTTGACAGGATTCAGTGTATAAGTGGTGGTTGACAGGATTCAGTGTATAAGTGATGGTTGACAGGATTCAGTGTATAAGTGGTGGTTGACCAGTGCAGGATTCAGTGTATAAGTGATGGTTGACAGGATTCAGTGTATAAGTGGTGGTTGACCAGTGCAGGATTCAGTGTATAAGTGATGGTTGACCAGTGCAGGATTCAGTGTATAAGTGGTGGTTGACAGGATTCAGTGTATAAGTGGTGGTTGACAGGATTCAGTGTATAAGTGATGGTTGACGGGATTCAGTGTATAAGTGATGGTTGACAGGATTCAGTGTATAAGTGGTGGTTGACAGGATTCAGTGTATAAGTGATGGTTGACAGGATTCAGTGAATAAGTGATGGTTGACAGGATTCAGTGTATAAGTGGTGGTTGACAGGATTCAGTGTATAAGTGGTGGTTGACCAGTGCAGGATTCAGTGTATAAGTGGTGGTTGACAGGATTCAGTGTATAAGTGGTGGTTGACCAGTGCAGGATTCAGTGTATAAGTGGTGGTTGACAGGATTCAGTGTATAAGTGATGGTTTACAGGATTCAGTGTATAAGTGGTGGTTGACAGGATTAAGTGTATAAGTGATGGTTGACAGGATTCAGTGTATAAGTGATGGTTGACAGGATTCAGTGTATAAGTGATGGTTGACAGGATTCAGTGTATAAGTGATGGTTGACAGGATTCAGTGTATAAGTGGTGGTTGACAGGATTCAGTGTATAAGTGGTGGTTGACCAGTGCAGGATTCAGTGTATAAGTGATGGTTGACAGGATTCAGTGTATAAGTGATGGTTGACAGGATTCAGTGTATAAGTGGTGGTTGACCAGTGCAGGATTCAGTGTATAAGTGGTGGTTGACAGGATTCAGTGTATAAGTGATGGTTTACAGGATTCAGTGTATAAGTGGTGGTTGACAGGATTCAGTGTATAAGTGATGGTTGACAGGATTCAGTGTATAAGTGATCGTTGACAGGATTCAGTGTATAAGTGGTGGTTGACCAATGCAGGATTCAGTGTATAAGTGATGGTTGACAGGATTCAGTGTATAAGTGGTGGTTGACCAGTGCAGGATTCAGTGTATAAGTGATGGTTGACAGGATTCAGTGTATAAGTGATGGTTGACAGGATTCAGTGTATAAGTGATGGTTGACCAGTGCAGGATTCAGTGTATAAGTGATGGTTGACAGAATTCAGTGTATAAGTGATGGTTGACAGGATTCAGTGTATAAGTGGTGGTTGACCAGTGCAGGATTCAGTGTATAAGTGATGGTTGACAGGATTCAGTGTATAAGTGATGGTTGACAGGATTCAGTGTATAAGTGATGGTTGACCAGTGCAGGATTCAGTGTATAAGTGATGGTTGACAGGATTCAGTGTATAAGTGATGGTTGACAGGATTCAGTGTATAAGTGATAAGTGATGGTTGACCAATGCAGGATTTACACACACACACTCACCCCCCCCCCCCCCACCCCCCACCCACCCCCCCACACACACACGCCTTTCGGACGCGACGTCAAGTGTTAATCGCTGAGGGACAAGCGACGTTTTAAGGACCCCGCCTCCCTGCAGGACCTCCCAGTGAAGTGTTGACGACAATCGAGGCACGCTGAAAGGCTCTGGTTCGTAGGAAACTGTTAGAATGGTGCGACGGGACAATTTAGATAGAAGGAAATTGCTTATTTCAGTAATTACAGGTGTTCGGGGGTGCGTGCACGCGCACAGACACATACATACACACACAGTCACACTCATCCACATGAACAGACACACACACACACACACACACACACACACACACACACACACACACACGCACCTTACGAACCAGAGCCCTTCAACCTTGTCACCCACCTTGAGGAAGCCCAAGTGGGACGACACCTCGCCACAGGCTGCAACACACGACACATGTTTCCCTGCACTGCACACCCCTGCACACAGAGAGAGAGAGAGAGAGAGAGGAGGGGGGAGGGGGCGAGAGAGAGGGGGGGGGGGGGGGGGAGCCGTGGGTGTCGACAGTTGGTGAATACCCGGGGTGCACGCACCCTGAGGGAGTTGGAGGGTGGGGGCTGGGGGTGGGAAGGACGTGGGGGTGGGTGGGGTGGAGAGCCTGCGTGTGTCCCAGATCCGCTCAGAAAGCGTTCACGAGTCAAACAGCGTGTCCCTCGTGTGTTAGTTTGGGGAAAAAAAAAGAGTAAATAAGTGGCGACTCTAGGCTGGACGAGAGTCAAAACAGTGTGAAGGCGTGTCCTCCCAGACGTAACCGACGTAACAGTGTGAAGGCGTGTCCTCCCAGACGTAACCGACGTAACAGTGTGAAGGCGTGTCCTCCCAGACGTTACCGACGTAACAGTGTGAAGGCGTGTCCTCCCAGACGTTACCGACGTAACAGTGTGAAGGCGTGTCCTCCCAGACGTTACCGACGTAACAGTGTGAAGGCGTGTCCTCCCAGACGTTACCGACGTAACAGTGTGAAGGCGTGTCCTCCCAGACGTTACCGACGTAACAGTGTGAAGGCGTGTCCTCCCAGACGTTACCGACGTAACAGTGTGAAGGCGTGTCCTCCCAGACGTTACCGACGTAACAGTGTGAAGGCGTGTCCTCCCAGACGTTACCGACGTAACAGTGAGTGGGCGTGTCCTCCAGACGTTACTGACGTAACAGTGTGAAGGCGTGTCCTCCCAGACGTTACCGACGTAACAGTGAGTGGGCGTGTCCTCCAGACGTTACTGACGTAACAGTGTGAAGGCGTGTCCTCCCAGACGTTACCGACGTAACAGCCATGGACAGGACGACGGTCTAACGAAAGGTATGGTTGTGGGCAGTGTGAGGGTGGGGGTAGGTGTTGTATGGGAGGAGGGAGGGGGGAGGGGACTGTAGTGTTGCATTGTTTTTTTGTTTGTGTGTGTGTGTGTGTGTGTGTGCACGCGCGTGTATGAGTGCGCCCGCATGTGTGTGTGTGTGTGTGCGTGTGCGCGCGCGTGTATGTGTGAGTGCGCCCGCATGTGTGTGTGTGTGTGTGTGTGTGAGTAAGCGCGCCCACATGTGTGTGTGTGTGTGTGTGTGTGTGTGTGTGTTGTGTGTGTGTGTGTGTGTGTGAGTGTGTGACGATGTTCACTCCATTGTGTTACTTCCTGGTCACGGCAGATCACTCTGTTCAGCACTGGGAAGTGTATGCCTCAGTACAATGCTTTCTTCTTCTGCGTGATCAACGTCGTTATCAGCGCCTCCTCCTCCTCCTCCTCCTTCTTCTTCTTCTGCATGATCAACGTCGTTATCAGCGCCTCCTTCTCCTCCTCCTCCTCTTTCTTCTTCTTCTGCATGATCAACGTCGTTATCAACACCTCCTCCTCCTCCTTCTTCTTCTACATGATCAACGTCGTTATCAACACCACCTCCTCCTCCTTCTTCTTCTGCATGATCAACGTCGTTATAAACACCCTCCTCCTCCTTTTTCTGCTGATCAACGTCGTTATCAACACCACCTCCTCCTCCTCCTCCTTCTTCTTTTCTGCATGATCAACGCGTTATCAACACCTTCCTCCTCCTTCTTCTTCTGCAGACACGTCGTTATCAACATCTCCTCCTCCTCCTTCTTCTGCATATCAACGTCGTTACCCAACACCACCTCCTCCTCCTTTCCCCCTTTCTTCTCATGATCAACGTCGTTATCAACACCACCTCCCCCCCTTTCCCTTTCTGCATATCAACGTCGTTATCAACACCCTCCTCCTCCTCCTTCTTCTGCATGATCAACGTCGTTATCAACACCACCTCCTCCTCCTCCCTCCTCTTCTTCTGCATGATCAACGTCTTTTATCAACACCACCTCCTCCCCCTTTCCTTCTTTTTCTGCATGATCAACGTCGTTATCAACACCACCTCCTCCTCCTCCTTCTTCTTCTGCATGATCAACGTCGTTATCAACACCACCTCCTCCTCCTCCTTCTTCTTCTGCATGATCAACGTCGTTATCAACACCTCCTCCTCCTCCTTCTTCTACATGATCAACGTCGTTATCAACACCTCCTCCTCCTCCTTCTTCTGCATGATCAACGTCGTTATCAACACCACCTCCTCCTCCTCCTCCTTCTTCTTCTACATGATCAACGTCGTTATCAACACCACCTCCTCCTCCTTCTTCTGCATGATCAACGTCGTTATCAACACCACCTCCTCCTCCTCCTCCTCCTTCTTCTGCATGATCAACGTCGTTATCAACACCTCCTCCTCCTCCTTCTTCTGCATGATCAACGTCGTTATCAACACCACCTCCTCCTCCTCCTTCTTCTTCTTCTGCATGATCAACGTCGTTATCAACACCTCCTCCTCCTCCTCCTTCTTCTTCTGCATGATCAACGTCGTTATCAACACTACCTTCTCCTCCACCTCCTCCTCCTTCTTCTGCATGATCAACGTCGTTATCAACACCACCTCCTCCTCCTCCTCCTTCTTCTGCATGATCAACGTCGTTATCAACACTACCTTCTTCTCCTCCTCCTCTTCTTCTATTCAGAGCCCAGTCTTGATTTTTGTAAACCATTAGCATAGGAAGGGCATAAAACCGTGAGATAAAACCAACAACAAAGGTTATGACATTGATATTCGTCATGTGCACATGTACGCCAGGAATCGTGAAAAAATGACGTCACTGGCAGACTGGTGGAATTATGATGTTGCGAGACTGCAAAGCATCTCTCTCTCTCTCTCTCTCTCTCTCTCGTTACAGACACAGGAAACCCAATGATAATGATTTGATTTGCCCTTTACGCCATAGGGAAAAAGAAGATGAAGTACATTTTGTGCTGAGCTGTCCAGCTCTGGGAGAGATGAAAGAAAAACAGGCACACACACACACACACACACACACACACAGAGACGCACATGCCGAGGTATTCACAAGAACGTGTAACTGGTGCCAGGAGCTGTGATTTGACTTCAACAAACCTCTGTGTGTGTCTGTGGACAGATGTAATATGCGTCATGTGTGTTTAGAAAGAGAAATGTCAGTGCTGGTGTCTATTTATGTGTTTGTTTATTTATGTATGTACATAAATTATGTATGTACGTATATATGTATCTATCTATCTATCTATGTATCTATCTGTCTATTTATTGATACACTCACAAATGTAGCTGCTCACACCAGGAACACACTGTGCCGGCCTCAAGGGCCAAAAAGCCTAGACTTCTTTCTTTCTTTTCAGTTATATCCTTTCCTTTTCCTCCCTCCCCCTCCCTCCTCTCTCCTCCCTCTCTCCTCACTCCTCCTCCCTCCCTTCCTTCCTTCCTTCTCTCCCTCCTCTCTCCTCACTCCTCCTCCCTCCCTTCCTTCCTTCCTTCTCTCCCTCCTCTCTCCTCACTCCTCCTCCCTCCCTTCCTTCCTTCCTTCTCTCCCTCCTCTCTCCTCACTCCTCCTCCCTCCCTTCCTTCCTTCCTTCTCTCCCTCCTCTCTCCTCACTCCTCCTCCCTCCCTTCCTTCCTTCCTTCCTTCTCTCCCTCCTCTCTCCTCCCTCCTCCCTCCCTTCCTTCCTTCTCTCCCTCCTCTCTCCTCCCTCTCCCTCCCTCCCTTCATTCCTTCTCTCCCTCCTCTCTCCTCCCTCTCTCCCTCCCTCCTTCTCTCCCTCCTCTCTCCTCCCTCCTCCCTCCCTTCCTTCCTTCTCTCCCTCCTCTCTCCTCCCTCTCCCTCCCTCCCTTCATTCCTTCTCTCCCTCCTCTCTCCTCCCTCCCTCCTCTCTCCCCCCTTCTCCCTCCCTCCCTTCATTCCTTCTCTCCCTCCTCTCTCCTCCCTCCCTCCTCTCTCCCTCCCTCCCTCCTCTCTCCTCCCTCCTCCTCTCTCCTCCCCCTCTCCCTCCCTCCCTCCTCTCTCCTCCCTCCTCCCTCCCTCCTCTCTCCTCCCACTCTCCCTCCCTCCCTCCTCTCTCCTCCCTCCTCCCTCCCTCCCTTCATTCCTTCTCCCTCTCTCCCTCCCTCCCTCCTCTCCTCCCTCTCTCCCTCTCTCCCTCCCTCCTCTCTCCTCCCTCCTCCCTCCCTCCATTCCTTCTCTCCCTCCTCTCTCCCTCCCTCCCTCCTCTCTCCTCCCTCCTCCCTCCCTCCCTCCTCTCTCCTCCCTCTCTCCCTCCCTCCTCTCTCCTCCCTCCTCCATCCCTCCCTTCATTCCTTCTCTCCCTCCTCTCTCCTCCCTCTCTCCCTCCCTCCCTCCTCTTTCCTCCCTCCCTCCCTCCTCTCTCCTCCCTCTCTCCCTCCCTCCCTCCTCTCTCCTCCCTCCTCCCTCCCTCCCTCCTCTCTCCTCCCTCTCTCCCTCCCTCCTCTCTCCTCCCTCTCTCCCTCCCTCCCTACTCTCTCCTGCCTCCTCCCTCCCTCCCTTCATTCCTTCTCTCCCTCCCTCCCTCCTCTCTCCTCCCTCTCTCCTCGCTCCCTCCTCTCTCCTCCCTACTCCCTCCCTCCCTTCATTCCTTCTCTCCTCCCTCCCTCCCTTCATTCCTTCTCTCCTCCCTCTCTCCCTCCCTCCCTCCTCTCTCCTCCTCTCACCCTCTCTCCCTCCCTCCCTCCCTTCATTCCTTCTCTCCTCCCTCCCTCCCTCCTCTCTCCTCCCTCCTCCCTCCCTCCCTCCTCTCTCCTCCCTCTCCCTCTCTCCCTCCCTCCCTCCTCTCTCCTCCCTCCCCCTCCCTCCTCCCTCCCTCCTCCCTCCTCTCTCCCCCTCCCTCCCTCCTCCTCCCTCCCCCTCCCTCCCTCCCTCCTCCCTCCCTCTCTTCATTCCTTCTCTCTTCCCTCTCTCCCTCCCTCCCTCCTGTCTCCTCCCTCTCTCCCTCCCTCCCTTCCTTCTCTCCTTCCTTCTCTCCTTCCTACCTCCTCCTCCCTTCCTTCTTCCCTCCCTCCCTTCCTACCTCCTCCTCCCTCCCTCCCTCCCTTCCTTCCTCCCTCCCTCCCTCCCTCCCTCCCTTCCTACCTCCTCCTTCCTTCCTTCCTTCCTCCCTTCCTTCCTCCCTCCCTCCCTCCCTCCCTTCCTTCCTCCCTCCTCCTTCCCTTCCTCCCTCCCTCCCTCCCTTCCTTCCTTCCTCCCTCCCTTCCTTCCATCCTTCCTCCCTCCCTCCTTCCCTTCCTTCCTTCCTCCCTCCCTCTGTTCCTTCCTTCCTTCCTAGCTTCCTCCTTCCCTTCCTTCCTCCCTCCCTCCTTCCCTTCCTTCCTCCCTCCCTCCCTTCCTCCCTCCTTCCCTTCCTTCCTCCCTCCCTCCCTCCTCCTTCCTCCCTCCCTCCCTTCCTACCTCCTCCTCCCTTCCTTCCTCCCTGCCTTCCTCCCTCCCTCCTCCTTCCTTCCTCCTTCCCTTCCTTCCTCCCTCCCTCCCTTCCTCCCTCCTTCCCTTCCTTCCTCCCTCCCTTCCTACCTCCTCCTTCCTTCCTTCCTTCCTTCCTCCCTTCCTCCTTCCTCCCTCCCTCCCTTCCTTCCTTCCTTCCTCCCTCCCTTCCTACCTCCTCCTTCCTTCCTTCCTCCCTTCCTTCCTCCCTCCCTCCCTCCATTCCTTCCTCCCTCCCTTCCTACCTCCCTTCCTTCCTTCCTTCCTCCTCCTTCCCTTCCTTCCTTCCTCCCTTCCTACCTCCCTTCCTCCCTTCCTACCTCCTCCTCCTTCCTTCCTTCCTCCCTTCCTCCCTTCCTACCTCCTCCTTCCCTTCCTTCCTCCCTTCCTTCCTCCCTCCCTCCCTTCCTACCTCCTCCTCCCTTCCTTCCTCCCTTCCTTCCTCCCTCCTTCCCTTCCTTCCTCCTTCCCTTCCTCCCTCCCTCCCTCCCTTCCTTCCTTCCTTCCTCCCTCCCTCCCTTCCTTCCTCCCTCCCTCCGTTCCTTCCTTCCTTCCTCCCTCCCTCCTTCCCTTCCTTCCTCCCTCCCTCCTTCCCTTCCTTCCTCCTCCTTCCTCCCTCCCTTCCTTCCTCCCTCCCTTCCTTCCTCCCTCCTTCCCTCCTTCCCTTCCTCCTTCCTTCCTCCCTCCCTCCCTCCTACCTCCTCCTCCCTTCCTTCCTCCCTTCCTTCCTCCCTCCTTCCCTTCCTTTCCTCCTTCCCTTCCTCCCTCCCTCCCTCCCTCCCTCCCTTCCTTCCTTCCTTCCTTCCTCCCTCCCTCCCTTCCTTCCTCCCTTCCTACCTCCTCCTCCCTTCCTTCCTCCCTCCCTCCTCCTTCCTCCCTCCCTTCCTCCTCCTTCCTTCCTCCCTTCCTCCCTCCCTCCTCCTTCCTTCCTCCTTCCCTTCCTTCCTTCCTCCCTTCCTCTCTCCTTCCCTTCCTTCCTCCCTCCCTCCTCCTTCCTTCCTCCTTCCCTTCCTTCCTCCCTCCTCCTTCCTCCCTTCCTACCTCCTCCTCCCTTCCTTACTTCCTCCTCCTTCCTTCCTCCCTTCCTCCCTCCCTCCTCCTTCCTCCCTCCCTCCCTTCCTTCCTCCCTCCTCCCTCCTCCTTCCTCCCTCCCTTCCTACCTCCTTCCCTCCCTTCCTCCTCCTTCCTTCCTCCCTCCCTTCCTTTCTTCCTCCCTCCCTTCCTTCCTTCCTCCCTCCTCCCTTCTCCCTCCCTTCCTACCTCCTTCCCTCCCTTCCTCCTCCCTTCCTTCCTTCCTTCCTCCTCCCTTCCTTCCTCCCTCCCTCCCTTCCTACCTACTCCTTCCTTCCTTGCTCCCTCTCTTCCTCCCTCCTCCTCCCTTCCTTCCTACCTCCTTCCCTCCCTTCCTCCTCCCTTCCTCCCTCCTCCTCCCTTCCTTCCTACCTCCCTCCCTTCCTACCTCCTCCCTTCCTCCCTCCCTCCCTCCCTCCTCCTTCCTCCCTCCCTCCCTCCCTTCCTCCCTCCCTCCTCCTTCCTTCCTCCCTCCCTCCCTCCTTCCCTTCCTTCCTTCTTTCCTCCCCCTTAGCATTTAAAAAACAACAAAAAACAACAAAACAAACAAACAAACAATTTCAAACACATGTTCATTATTATACAGGACATTTCTAAGGAAGCAGATGGAACTGCAGATTTTGTAAATGACGCAGGTAAATATGGTTTTAACTGTTCACAAATATAGATGATATGCACGGGGGTAATTTCATTGCCGCAAATGCAAGTCTCATTTGAAGTATATTTTGTTTTCATGGCATCCATTCGTAGTCTGTATATTAGACTGGTGAGCCTTCTGCTACTGTGATGTCTTTTTGTTTTAAAAGAAAACATGCGATCAATTTTTCGCGAGCTATTGTCAGTATTTTCTATGTCAGGATCAGACTCCTGTTTTAGTTTTTTGACATGGTTCCAGCAAGTTTTCTCCAGCAGAGAATAACCTTCTTCTAATGACTATGGAATACGAATTTCTATGGCATTGTAAATGTTCATTGCGCCTTCTTTCGCACAACGATCCACCCGCTCATTTCCCACGATCCCTTTGAAGGGATCCAACAAAAATTAATCTGTGTACCACGGATGATCAAAACATGAATTATATGACGAATTTCTGTTACGAGTTCTCCTCTTGTCTTAAGATCTTAATGTTTGTAATACAGATTTAGAATCGACACAAAATAACACTTGAAATATGGTAATGGGAAGATCTAGTAAGTGATTTAATCCCATCAATGTAGCCATAAGTTCTGCTGTGAATATAGAAAATTCTTTACCGATATGATAGTACTTCTCTACTTTAAATGACGGAATAATAAATGCTGCCCCTGCCTGTTTGTAATCAAGTAGTGAACCATCTGTAAGGTGATTTGGATCATTTTCTTGAATGTGAGATTTAACAAAAGCAGGGAGAGCAGGGCCTTCAGCTTTCTTTAAATCCAGTTAATTAATGTCAAATGTTGCGTTGTTCATCTCCCATTTAGGTATTGTCGTATATTGTCGAGGAAAACTGAAGTTCTCCACCAGCCAGCCCCAGGGAAACCCTACGTTGAGCCCAACATCACAGTACAACGGTCAGAGACTCAGTGCGGTGGAGCGGTTCACATACCTTGGCAGCACACTGTCACGAAATGCGACCATCGACGATGAAGTGAACGTCAGGATTGCAAGAGCAAGCGCAACTTTTGGTAGACTCAATGCAAATATCTGGAACAGAAGAGGCATTAGTCTTGAGACCAAGCTAAAGGTCTATAGAGCAGTAGTTCTCCCCACACTACTGTACGCCTGCGAAACTTGGACAGTGTACCAACGACATGCCAAGAAGCTGAACCACTTCCACACAACATGCCTCAGGAAGCTACTGAACATCAAGTGGCAAGACAGGTCCCCAGACACAGAGGTGCTCGCAAAAGCCACCCTTCCCAGCATCTTCACCAACCTGATGCAGTCCCAGCTTTGCTGGGCTGGAAACGTGGCGCACATGCCAGACTATCGGCTGCCCAAAAGGCTCTTCTATGGCGAGCTGCAACAAGGGAAGAGATCACACGGAGGTCAGAAGAAGCGCTTCAGAGATACTCTGAAAGTCTCTCTGAAAGCGTTTGATATCAGCCCTGACTCCTGGGAGGAATCTGCAGTAGACCGTGACAAATAGCGCGCTGCTGTGCACAAAGGCGCCAAGTTGTGCGAGGCCAACAGGACTGCTGCAGCTGTTCAGAAGAGGCAGGCCAGAAAGTCACGGGCAAACAAGCTCCCTGACAATGATATGCCTGTCTTTGTCTGCCCCAACTGTCAGCGAACATTTCGTGCGCAGATTGGACTATTCAGCCATCTGCACATTCACAGATAGATTCATGAGCATCCTCCCCCCCACCCCACCACCACCCTCCCCCCATCCCCCAGCTGGATGACAACGATGGTCATCATCAATTTCGATGGACACACCACCACCAGGTATTGTCGTATATGATAACCGAGGGGCTGTTTGATTTGGGTTCACTCCTGATGTTTCAAATATGCCAGAGGTATAAGCACCTATAGTCGTGAGGGAGTGAATAGACTGTGCTCTCTTTGGGAAATGAAGGTTTGATTTTAAACTGATCTCGGCAATATTGAAATTTGAACTGTAGAACTTCTCAAGATATTACTAGCTGATGCAAGTTTCATGTGTTCTTCAAAGTTGGAGGGGGCTACACCTTCTACTGCATTAGGAAGCCAGATGGCACCCCAAGAACCTCAGGCGTGGGCTTTGCCATACAAACCAAATTTGCACGACAGCTTGACAGCCTTCCACGTGGGATAAACGAGAGGCTGATGACCCTGCGTCTGAAGCTGTCCAAGGATCGCTTTTCCAGTCATCAGCTGCTATGCCCCGACGATGACCAACCCTGATGATATCAAAGAAGCTTTCTACGAGAAGCCCAGCCGCACCATTTCAGCGGTAGACAGAAAGGACAGGCTGATCATCCTTGGGGATTTCAATGCCCGCGTCGGCGTGGACTTCTCCTCGTGGCCAAAAGTCCTAGGACAGCACGGCACTGGCAAGTGCAACTCCAACGGACTGCATTTGCTCCCGCTCTGCTCGCAGCATGGACTGACCATCACCAACACCCTCTTCCAACAAGCGGACAAGTACAAGAACACATGGATGCACCCCCGCTCCAAGCAATGGCACATGCTGGACTACGTGATTGTCTGACAGAGGGACAGAGGTGATGTTTCCATTCCATTACACACTGCATGAGAGGAGCAGTCTGTTGGTCGGACCATCGCCTGGTACGCAGCAGGATGAACATCAGACTTGCACGCAAACTCCAACCAGCCAGGCAGAAACCCCCTAGGAAGCTGAACATCCACCGCCTCCCTATCACCAAGGATGTGCTGCAGCAGTAAATCCAAGCAGCTCTCCAAGACATTCCTGCATCTACTGATGTAGAAGAGGTATGGAGCACCTTCAGAGATGCAGCAGCTGACACACTCGGCTTTGTACAGAGGACCCACAAAGACTGGTTTGACGAGAACGACTCTGGAATCTCCAAGTTTCTGAACACACTGCATATACGGCATCAGGATCACATTTCCGATAAAGACTGTCAGTGGAAGAATAAGCAGTTCTTGCAAACCAAGCAACTCGTACAGAAGAGGCTGCGTGAGATGAAGAACACCTGGTCGGAGAGAAAGTCGGAAGAGCTTCAGTCCGCTGCTGATGCTCACGACATGAAGACCTTCCATGATGGTCTCCGAGCTGTGTATGGGCCGAGAGTCACAGGATCAACCCCTGTCCGAGCCTTGGACCAGACCACCCTCCTGACAGACAAGAAAGACGTCCTTGTCCGCCAGGCAGAGCACTTCAACACCCTTCTCAACAGGGACTCGTCCGTATCTGACGAGGCAATTGCAGCCCTCCCACAGCTACCAGTCAATGACTCATTAGCTACCCCTACCACCAAGGCTGAGACCTGGAAGGCCCTGACGCTGACAACATCAGGAAAAGCACCAGGAGCAGATGGAATCCAGGCTGACATCTACAAGTATGGAGGTGAGGTGCTGACAGACAAGCTGACCGCCCTGTTCCAGTCTATCTGGGAGAGAGGGGAGGTCCCCCAGGATTTCAAGGATGCTTCAATTGTCCATATTTACAAACGGAAGGGAGACAAAACATCCTGTGATAACCACTGTGGAATCTCTCTCCTCTGCATTGCCGGCAAGACCTTCGCCCGCATCATACTGAACAGACTTGTTGACCATGTCTCCAACACAGTCATCCCTGAAGCACAGTGCGGCTTCCGCTCAGGCAGGGGAACATGTGACATGGTGTTTGCCGTACGCCAGATGCAAGAGAAGTGCCGTGAGCAGAACAAGGAGCTCCACATGGTCTTTGTAGACCTGACTAAGGCCTTCGACACAGTGAACCGCCGTGGTCTGTGGAAGATCCTCCTAAAGTTCGGCTGCCCAGAGAGCCTAATCCAGCTGATTGCGTCATTCCACGATGGCATGCAGGAGAGAGTACAGGAAAATACTGACATGTCGGATCCGTTCCCTGTAGTAAATGGAGTGAAGCAGGGCTGCGTCCTGGCACCCACACTGTTCTCCATTCTTTTCTCTGCCATGCTGATTGACGCCTTCCAAGACTGACCGGGGCGTCTAAATTCAGTTTCGCACAGATGGCAAACTTGCGGCGACTCCATGCCAGGTCCAAGGTGTTTGAGGCACTGTTGAGACAGTTCCTCTTCGCTGATGACTGTGCACTTGCTGCACACACCCATGAGGACATGCAGTTCATTATGGACAGGTTCTCAACCTCCTGCAGGCGCTTTGGACTCACCATCAGCCTCAGCAAGACCGAGTCCATGTACCAGCCAGCTAGCTCACAGAACGCCAGTGCCTCCCCCACCCCTGTCGCTGGAGGACGCTGTGCTCTAGTGGCATAAAGACTTTTGAAAACAAGAGAACGCTGGCCATTAAGGAGAAGCGTGAGCGAAGGAAGCAGGGCTCAACTTCTGGAGACGTTTTCCCTTGCAACACCTGTGGGAAGTGCTGTGCATCCCTAATCGGCCTCGTCTCCCATATGAGGACACACACCGACAGATAAGCCTGCCTGCCTACTCATCCGTCGGACCAACGGGAGACTCCATCACAATACAATAGTGGAGATGCACATGGCGTTGGTGAGAGGAAATGTTCTTTACCAGAGGAAGCAAGACTGCATGTAATGCCTATGTCGTCAAGAATTGTTGGGGAGGGGAGAGGGGTGGGAGGATGTCGCAGGTTGAGAGAGAGAGAGAGAGAGGGGGGGGGGGGGGGGGTGAAGAGAGACAACTCGCACTGTAAGAAAACAAATAACTAGCGCATACACAACCTCATATCATATAGAGAACAGCAGGTTAAGCAAGTAAAACTGAAGTATCATGCATTGTAATCATTGAATCAAGATATGTTGACAGAAAGAGAGCGAGAGACAGAGAGAGAGAATGAAAATAAAGTATCATTCATTGTAATCATCAAATCAAGATATGTTTTCTCTCTCTCTCTCTCTCTCTCTCTCTCTCACACACACACACACACACACACACACACACACACACAGATAGTGTTCAACACAGGCATTGGTGTTGACGTGCCGTGAACGAGACAGCGACACGAGAGATTTCAGCCAGAACAGCCGACACCTGCCACAGTGAAGAAATTAAAGAACTTTGGAGGGGGTTGTGAAGGAAGGGGGGGAGAGGGAAGGGGGTGGACAGTGTGAAGAGTTCCCCCTCCACCTCGTACTACCCTTCCACTGCCGCCCCCCTCACCCTCAACCCCCCTCCCCCCCCCCCCCCCACACACACACCCACACACCCCTGATCACCCAATACCCCAGTACCCCACATGCGCAGTGTAGCGTGCAACTCGGCAAGGTGCTCGTGTGTGCAAAAGCTGTTCAGCTCGGCAGCGGCCACAGAGTGAACGCTTCCGTTTTGGTTTTGATACCGTCCTGTGTATGTGTAGGCCACTCTCCTCCTTCACCCCTTCCATGCCCCCCCTCCCCCCACTTCTTCTCACCCCATCCTCCCGCCCCTCCCCACACACACTCCCCACCTTCCCCCATCCCCTAACCACCACCACCACCACCACCACCACCTCCCTCCCCTGGGTTCACTGCTCTGTGATGTCAGGCTGACCCAGTGACTGATAGGAGTTCTCCCAATAAAACAGGCCTGTGTGTGCTCTGTGTTGTCTGTCCACGGGCTGGTCTTGGGTTGAACTGCCGCAGTCGGCAAGTGGGGACTCATCCCGGCTGTGCGTGGAGCGGTAGGCTAAGCTGTGGTCGGTCTGTTCCTTGGGGAAGCGAAAGGCCCCTGTGTTTTCAATAACGCCATGGTTGTGTTGTGATGGGTTGCCGTGTTGTGTTGTGTTGCTCTGTTGTGTTGCATAATATTACTCCTTTCTCTCAAGTATAATATTACTCCTTTCTCTCAAGTATAATATTACTCCTTTCTCTCAAGTATAATATTACTCCTTTTGTCTAGCTGAATTTGATGCACTGGTGACTCGAACACAGGAGTGCATTGCTGGCCTAAAGGACTGGATGACTCTCAACAAGCTGCAACTAAATGATGATAAGACTGAATTTATGATAACCTGTCAAAAGAAGTTTCGTCAACATCCTTCCTTTCCTGACTCTGTTCTGATCAATAGCATAGCACACCTGTTTCACTTTCTCCCTCTGTTCGCAGTCTTGGTGTAATCCTAGACCAGTCTCTTTCCTTCCAACAGCACATTTCGAATATATGTAAAGTTGTCTATTTGGAACTGAGTAGAATCAGCTCTACCCGCCACTATCTCTCAACCGATGCAACACTTGTATGCTCTCTGGTTCTCTCAAGACTGGATTACTGCAACTCTCTTTTGGCCGGCCTTCCCAAATATCTGTTTGACAGACTCCAACGAATTCAGAATAACGCTGCCAGGCTCATTTGCAGAGCTTCTAAATTTGACCATGTTTCTCCTCTCCTTCAGTCTCTCCACTGGTTGCCTGTTTCTGATTGAATAGACTATAAGCTATCCACTCTGACCTTTTCTGCGGTCAATGGATCTGGCCCCAAGTATCTTTCTGAACTCCTCCACATCTATACCCCGTCTCGCCAGCTCCGTTCTCAGGATACCTCACGTCAGAAGTAAGACCTATGGACACAGATCTTTTCAATCGCCCAAGACGTGGAACAAGCTCCCTGATAACCTCCGTCATTCTGATTCCCTCGCATCTTTTAAATCTCGTCGCAAAACTCACCTTTTCCCTCAGCAGTAAGTTCAATTGTGGCAGGTCCACTTCCTTTGCGTTAGCTGTGCTTGACTATGTATGTATACATATGTATGTGTACATAACTACATGCATGTATATGAATGTGTATTGTGTGTGCATGCGTTTATGTAAGTTTGTGCCTGCCTATGTGTGCGTATGTGCTAGGGTAGCTGTTAGATACATATGTATCGTTAAAATGTATATATGCAGTGTGTGTGTGTGTGTGTGTGTGTGTGTGTGTGTGTGTGTGTAGTCATATTTTGGTGTGTGTATGTAACATAGATGTAATGTTTTATGTTAACAAAGCGTTTTTGTAAAGCACCTAGAGCAGATTTCTGGATAGTGTGCTATATAAGTATCCATTATTATTATTATTATTAAACGGATTTCTCTGTGTGAAATTCGGGCTGCTCTCCGCAGGGAGAGCGCGTCGCTACACTGAACCCCACCGACATTCTCCTGCCTTAGCCGCTAGCGTATTTATTTTTCTTATCATTGTTTTCTACAGAATTTTGCCAGTGACAACACTTTTGTTGCCGTGAGTTCTTTTACGTGCGCTAAGTGCATGCTTCACACGGGACCAGGGTTTATAGTCTAAACCGAATGACCAGCGTCCAGACCACCACTTAACTCTCTCCGGACACAAAACGTATTCGGATTCGGACGATGGAATGGAATAGCATTCTCCGAAAGTAAAATTCCATCATGCACTGTACATGTGATTTTGTGATTAGCCAAGCAGAGTGCACTATTCTGGGTCACTCCACAATCGAACAATACGACTGGTCAGCCTGGGATGTGTGGCCTGTCTCGCACACACGCTGACAAAGTCACTGACCGGTCGTCTGCTCGCGTGCCAGCCTGTTGGCAAAGCGGGCTCTTCTCAGAATGTTGTGAAGCGAACAAGGCAGTGACGGCAACGTTTTAGGGTTGCCGAAGTACTTGAAATGCTACAAACTGAAGGGTCGGACATTGAAGAGGTGGATGATGACGAACAAGAAAGCGAATTTAATGCAGAAAGCGAGCATGGGTATGGTGATTTCAGGTGAAAAATTGGCAGTATTTTCTACATATGATAAAACTGTAAAAACAAGATGAGAAATTTGATGTTTTTTATATGTAATAGCTCAGCACGTAATAAACCAGTTCTGAAAGTTTCATTTTCTTACACATTATTTTGTATTTTTTGTAATTTTTTTTCCAAACCCTTACAAATGGGCCATCTGTGAGGAAAAGCAAGGGAGAAAACTTGTCGTCCCGAGTGAGTTAAGGACGAGTGGAGGGGGAGAAAATTGGTGATACTGGCGACTCGGGCTGTGGGATTCGAACCAGTGTGCTCAAATTCTCTGGCTTGCTAAGGGGACCCGTCAGCACAGGACCACCACTCCTCACATGCCTCGTTCTTTTCGTCGGCATCTCCTTCTTCTCCTTCTTCTTCTCCTCCTTATTCTTGTCCATGTTCTCCTCCTCCTCCTCCTACTTCTCTTTGCATCACTGTGTTTGTAACGCAACTTTTGGGCTGTACTGTATTATAAGATAACTTAAGATAAGACAAGAATAACTATTATCTCCAGATTAGAGAAATTGGGTCAGGTGCATTATCACAATATAGACAGTAAACAACATGGAGACCGTCACTTAAAAAAAAAAAAATTGCATTGAATCATGTCGTGTTGTAATGTGTTGTATTGAATTGTGTTGTGTTGTATTGTCGTGCATTGTACTGTATTGAATTGTGTTGCAATGTGTTTATTAAATTGTGTTGTGTCGTAATGTGCTGTATTGTATTGAATTGTGTTGTGCTGTAATGTGTTGTATTGAATTGTGTTGTGTTGTAATGTGTTGCATTGTACTGAATTATGTTGTATTGAATTGTCTTGTATTGAATTGTGCTGTGTTGTAATGTGTTGTATTGAATTGTGTTGTATTGAATTGTGTTGTGCTGTAATGCGTTGTATTGTATTGTGTTCTGCTGTAATGCGTTGTATTGTATTGTGTTCTGCTGTAATGTGTTCTGCTGTAATGTGTTGTGTTGTAATGTGTTGAATTGTGTTGTATTGAATTGTGTTGTGCTGCAATGTGTTGTATTGCATTGTGTTGTGTTGCAATGTGTTGTATTGAATTGTATTGTGTTGTATTGAATTGTGTTGTGTCACAACAGATTTATCTGAGAGAGAGCATCACTACAGTTAGAGCACCATCCCTTTTGTTGCCGTTGGTTCTTTTACGTGCGCCAAGTGCATGCTGCACATGGGACCTCGGTTTATCGTTTCATCCCAATGACGAGTGTCCAGACCACCACTCAAGGTCTAGTGTAGAGGGAGAAACAAGGTCCAGTGTAGAGGGAGAAACAAGGTCTAGTGTAGAGGGAGAAACAAGGTCCAGTCTAGAGGGAGAAACAAGGTCTAGTGTAGAGGGAGAAACAAGGTCTAGTGTAGAGAGAGAAACAAGGTCCAGTGTAAGAGGAGAAACAAGGTCTAGTGTAGAGGGAGAAACAAGGTCTAGTGTAGAGGGAGAAACAAGGTCCAGTGTAGAGGGAGAAACAAGGTCCAGTGTAGAGGGAGAAACAAGGTCCAGTGTAGAGGGAGAAACAAGGTCACAAGGTCCAGTGTAGAGGGAGAAACAAGGTCTAGTGTAGAGGGAGAAACAAGGTCCAGTGTAGAGGGAGAAACAAGGTCCAGTGTAGAGGGAGAAACAAGGTCACAAGGTCCAGTGTAGAGGGAGAAACAAGGTCTAGTGTAGAGGGAGAAACAAGGTCACAAGGTCCAGTGTAGAGGGAGAAACAAGGTCTAGTGTAGAGGGAGAAACAAGGTCACAAGGTCCAGTGTAGAGGGAGAAACAAGGTCTAGTGTAGAGGGAGAAACAAGGTCACAAGGTCTAGTGAGAGGGGACAAACAAGGTCAGTGTCGAAGGCGAAGAAACAAGGTCCCCGTGTAGAGGGAGAAACAAGGTGCTAGTGTAGAGCGTAGAAACAAGGTCCAGTGTAGAGGGAAGAAAACAAGGTCACAAGGTCCAGTGTAGAGGGGAAGAAAACAAGGTCCAGTGTAGAGGGAGAAACAAGGTCTAGTGTAGAGAGAGAAACAAGGTCCAGTGTAAGGGGGAGAAACAAGGTCCAGTGTAGAGGGGAGAAACAATGTCCAGTGTAGAGGGAGAAGAACACGGTCCAGTGTAAGGGGAGAAACAAGGTCCACGTGTAGAGTGGAAGAAAACAAGGTCTAGTGTAGAGGGAGAACAAGGTCTAGTGTAGAGGCAGAAACAAGGTCCAGTGTAGAGGGAGAGAAACAAGAGTCTAGTGTAGAGGGAGAAACAAAGGTCCAGGTGTAGAGGCAAGAAACAAGTTCCAGTGTCACAAGGTCTAGTGTAGCGGGAGAAACATGGATCAGTGTAGAGGAGAAACAAGGTCCAGTGTGAGGGAGAAACAAGGTCCAGTGTAGAGGGAGAAACAAGGTCCAGTGTAGAGGGAGAAACAAGGTCTAGTGTAGAGGGAGAAACAAGGTCCAGTGTAAGGGGAGAAACAAGGTCCAGTGTAGAGGGAGAAACAAGGTCTAGTGTAGAGGGAGAAACAAGGTCCAGTGTAGAGGGAGAAACAAGGTCCAGTGTAGAGGGAGAAACAAGGTCCAGTGTAGAGGGAGAAACAAGGTCTAGTGTAGAGGGAGAAACAAGGTCCAGTGTAGAGGGAGAAACAAGGTCCAGTGTAGAGGGAGAAACAAGGTCTAGTGTAGAGGGAGAAACAAGGTCCAGTGTAAGGGAGAAACAAGGTCCAGTGTAGAGGGAGAAACAAGGTCTAGTGTAGAGGGAGAAACAAGGTCCAGTGTAAGGGGAGAAACAAGGTCCAGTGTAGAGGGAGAAACAAGGTCCAGTGTAGAGGGAGAAACAAGGTCCAGTGTAAGGGGAGAAACAAGGTCCAGTGTAGAGGGAGAAACAAGGTCCAGTGTAGAGGGAGAAACAAGGTCACAAGGTCCAGTGTAGAGGGAGAAACAAGGTCCAGTGTAGAGGGAGAAACAAGGTCACAAGGTCCAGTATAGAGGGAGAAACAAGGTCTAGTGTAGAGGGAGAAACAAGGTCCAGTGTAGAGGGAGAAACAAGGTCTAGTGTAGAGGGAGAAACAAGGTCACAAGGTCCAGTGTAGAGGGAGAAACAAGGTCCAGTGTAGAGGGAGAAACAAGGTCTAGTGTAGAGGGAGAAACAAGGTCTAGTGTAGAGGGAGAAACAAGGTCTAGTGTAGAGGGAGAAACAAGGTCCAGTGTAGAGGCAGAAACAAGGTCCAGTGTCACAAGGTCTAGTGTAGAGGGAGAAACAAGGTCCAGTGTAGAGGGAGAAACAAGGTCTAGTGTAGAGGGAGAAACAAGGTCTAGTGTAGAGAGAGAAACAAGGTCTAGTGTAGAGGGAGAAACAAGGTCTAGTGTAGAGGGAGAAACAAGGTCCAGTGTAGAGGGAGAAACAAGGTCTAGTGTAGAGGGAGAAACAAGGTCTAGTGTAGAGGGAGAAACAAGGTCCAGTGTAGAGGGAGAAACAAGGTCCAGTGTAGAGGGAGAAACAAGGTCCAGTGTTGAGGGAGAAACAAGGTCTAGTGTAGAGGGAGAAACAAGGTCCAGTGTAGAGGGAGAAACAAGGTCTAGTGTAGAGGGAGAAACAAGGTCCAGTGTAGAGGGAGAAACAAGGTCCAGTGTAGAGGGAGAAACAAGGTCTAGTGTAGAGGGAGAAACAAGGTCACAAGGTCCAGTGTAGAGGGAGAAACAAGGTCTAGTGTAGAGGGAGAAACAAGGTCTAGTGTAGAGGCAGAAACAAGGTCCAGTGTAGAGGGAGAAACAAGGTCTAGTGTAGAGGGAGAAACAAGGTCCAGTGTAGAGGGAGAAACAAGGTCTAGTGTAGAGGAAGAAACAAGGTCTAGTGTAGAGGGAGAAACAAGGTCCAGTGTCACAAGGTCTAGTGTAGAGGGAGAAACAAGGTCCAGTGTAGAGGGAGAAACAAGGTCTAGTGTAGAGGGAGAAACAAGGTCTAGTGTAGAGGGAGAAACAAGGTCCAGTGTAGAGGGAGAAACAAGGTCTAGTGTAGAGGGAGAAACAAGGTCCAGTGTAGAGGGAGAAACAAGGTCTAGTGTAGAGGGAGAAACAAGGTCTAGTGTAGAGGGAGAAACAAGGTCCAGTGTAGAGGGAGAAACAAGGTCTAGTGTAGAGGGAGAAACAAGGTCCAGTGTCACAAGGTCTAGTGTAGAGGGAGAAACAAGGTCCAGTGTAGAGGGAGAAACAAGGTCTAGTGTAGAGGGAGAAACAAGGTCTAGTGTAGAGGGAGAAACAAGGTCCAGTGTAGAGGGAGAAACAAGGTCTAGTGTAGAGGGAGAAACAAGGTCCAGTGTAGAGGGAGAAACAAGGTCTAGTGTAGAGGGAGAAACAAGGTCTAGTGTAGAGGGAGAAACAAGGTCCAGTGTAGAGGGAGAAACAAGGTCTAGTGTAGAGGGAGAAACAAGGTCCAGTGTAGAGGGAGAAACAAGGTCTAGTGTAGAGGGAGAAACAAGGTCCAGTGTAGAGGGAGAAACAAGGTCCAGTGTAGAGGGAGAAACAAGGTCTAGTGTAGAGGGAGAAACAAGGTCCAGTGTAGAGGGAGAAACAAGGTCCAGTGTAGAGGGAGAAACAAGGTCCAGTGTAGAGGGAGAAACAAGGTCCAGTGTAGAGGGAGAAACAAGGTCTAGTGTAGAGGGAGAAACAAGGTCCAGTGTAGAGGGAGAACATTCTGGTGAATGTGGAAATGGAATCAGTGTGGCAGATTCTCTCTTTTCCAAGGCGGACGCGTTGCCACCTGGTCAACACCACATCATGTTATCAGACAAGAAACGTTCAACACGTTGTCCGTTAGGATCTGAGTTCGAATCCTGGTCTCACCCTTTTTCTGAACGTCTAGTCATTGAATTCAGTTACATCCCGTGTGCAGAATACACCGGGTACCCTTAGAAAGAACCCATGGCAATGCAGGTGTTGTCCTCTGGCAAAATTATGTACAAAAAAGTCCCTCTGATAGGTGGGCAGATATATATGCATGCACTCAAGACCCAACCAGGCTCTGTGTGTGTGTGTGTGTGTGTGTGTGTGTGTGTGTGTAAGCGTGGGAACATCAGAGTGAATATTCTGCCGTACTTAAAGCTCTGTTTCGATGATCCTGCCGGTGTGAATGGAAGTTGGACGCACATTATCACCAAAGTCACCAGTCAAACTTTCCGTCTTGTGTTCCCGCCCCGCCCCGCCCCCCCCCCCCCCCCCTCCCCCCGCCCCCACCCCCCTTCTCTCTCTCTCTCTCGCTCTATCTCTCTGTGCGTACTTGTTTCTTTACCATCTTAAGTTCTCCGCTTTCTGGGCCCACCCACCTCCCCCCACTGACCCTCTGACGAGCTCGTGCAAGCCTTGGGTCAGAGGTGATCACACTGGGCACCCTTTGGTCTCGGCAAACCATGGAGCTGTGCCTTGTGTTATGTGTCTGTGATGTGGGTGATGTGTCTGTACTGTGGGTGATGTGTCTGGTGATGTGGGTGATGTGTCTGTGCTGTGGGTGATGTGTCTGTGCTGTGGGTGACGTGTCTAGTGATGTGGGTGACGTGTCTAGTGATGTGGGTGATGTGTCTGTGCTGTGGGTGATGTGTCTGGTGATGTGGGTGATGTGTCTGGCGCACAGACGGTTGTGGCCGTTTGCAGGCTGCGACTCCCACGTTCACTCGTGTACCCGAGTGGGCTTTGACGTGTGTGACCGTTTTCATCCCCGCTGTGTAGGCAGCCATACTACTTTTGCTTGCGAAGGGCGAGGGGGTGGGGGATGCATGCCGGGTATGTTATTTCCTTATCCCACCGAACGCTGACATGGATTACAGGATCTTTAAGGTGTGTATTTGATGTTCTGCATGCGCATACACACGAAGGGGGGGCACTAGCAGGTGTGCACATAACTATGTTGACCCGGGAGATCGGAAAAATCTCCACCGTCTACCCACCAGTCCGCCGTGACAGGGATTCGACCCCGGAACCCTCAGATTGAAAGTCCAACGCTTTAACCACTGGACTGTTGCGCCCGTCGACGTGTACACTGAGCGCTTTGTGTTTTTCCTCCACTGCTTTTCAGTGGGACTGCGGAACCACACCGAATTGTTTTACTGACTTGCCGTTAACATGAAAAGGTCAAAGTAGAGGAGGGCTGTTGTGGGGAGAGGGGGGCTGTTGTGGGGAGAGGAGGGGAGAGGAGGGCTGTTGTGGGGAGAGGAGGGCTGTTGTGGGGAGAGGAGGGGAGAGGAGGGCTGTTGTGGGGAGAGGAGGGGAGAGGAGGGCTGTTGTGGGGAGAGGGGGAGATGAGGGCTGTTGTGGGGAGAGGAGGGGAGAGGAGGGCTGTTGTGAGGAGAGGGGGGGGAAGAGGGCTGTTGTGGGGAGAGGAGGGGGGGGGGGAGGAGGGCTGTTGTGGGGAGAGGAGGGGAGAGGAGGGCTGTTGTGGGGAGAGGGGGGGAGGAGGGCTGTTGTGGGGAGAGGAGGGGAGAGGAGGGCTGTTGTGGGGAGAGGAGGGGAGAGGAGGGCCTTTGTGGGGAGAGGGGGGGAGGAGGGCTGTTGTGGGGAGAGGGGGGAGAGGAGGGCTGTTGTGGGGAGAGGGGGGGAAGAGGGCTGTTGTGGGGAGAGGAGGGGGAGGGGAGGAGGGCTGTTGTGGGGAGAGGAGGGGAGGAGGGCTGTTGTGGGGAGAGGAGGGGAGGAGGGCTGTTGTGGGGAGAGGAGGGGAGAGGAGGGCTGTTGTGGGGAGAGGAGGGGAGAGGAGAGCCTTTGGTGGGGAGAGGGGGGGAGGAGGGCTGTTGTGGGGAGAGGGGGGGAGGAGGGCTGTTGTGGGGAGAGGGGGGGAGGAGGGCTGTTGTGGGGAGAGGAGGGCTGTTGTGGGGAGAGGAGGGGAGAGGAGGGCTGTTGTGGGGAGAGGAGGGCTGTTGTGGGGAGAGGAGGGCTGTTGTGGGGAGAGGAGGGGAGAGGAGGGCTGTTGTGGGGAGAGGAGGGGAGAGGAGGGCTGTTGTGGGGAGAGGAGGGCTGTTGTGGGGAGAGGAGGGCTGTTGTGGGGAGAGGGGGGGAGGAGGGCTGTTGTGGGGAGAGGAGGGCTGTTGTGGGGAGAGGGGGGGAGGAGGGCTGTTGTGGGGAGAGGGGGGGAGGAGGGCTGTTGTGGGGAGAGGGGGGGAGGAGGGCTGTTGTGGGGAGAGGGGGGGAGGAGGGCTGTTGTGGGGAGAGGGGGGGAGGAGGGCTGTTGTGGGGAGAGGAGGGGAGAGGAGGGCTGTTGTGGGGAGAGGAGGGCTGTTGTGGGGAGAGGAGGGCTGTTGTGGGGAGAGGAGGGGAGAGGAGGGCTGTTGTGGGGAGAGGAGGGCTGTTGTGGGGAGAGGAGGGCTGTTGTGGGGAGAGGGGGGGAGGAGGGCTGTTGTGGGGAGAGGGGGGGAGGAGGGCTGTTGTGGGGAGAGGGGGGGAGGAGGGCTGTTGTGGGGAGAGGGGGGGAGGAGGGCTGTTGTGGGGAGAGGAGGGCTGTTGTGGGGAGAGGAGGGGAGAGGAGGGCTGTTGTGGGGAGAGGAGGGCTGTTGTGGGGAGAGGGGGGGAGGAGGGCTGTTGTGGGGAGAGGAGGGGAGAGGAGGGCCTTTGTGGGGAGAGGGGGGGGAGGAGGGCTGTTGTGGGGAGAGGGGGGGAGGAGGGCTGTTGTGGGGAGAGGGGGGGAGGAGGGCTGTTGTGGGGAGAGGGGGGGAGGAGGGCTGTTGTGGGGAGAGGAGGGCTGTTGTGGGGAGAGGAGGGGAGAGGAGGGCTGTTGTGGGGAGAGGAGGGCTGTTGTGGGGAGAGGGGGGGAGGAGGGCTGTTGTGGGGAGAGGAGGGGAGAGGAGGGCCTTTGTGGGGAGAGGGGGGGAGGAGGGCTGTTGTGGGGAGAGGGGGGGAGGAGGGCTGTTGTGGGGAGAGGGGGGGAGGAGGGCTGTTGTGGGGAGAGGAGGGCTGTTGTGGGGAGAGGAGGGGAGAGGAGGGCTGTTGTGGGGAGAGGAG
Source organism: Babylonia areolata (assembly GCF_041734735.1). Classification (NCBI taxonomy): domain Eukaryota; kingdom Metazoa; phylum Mollusca; class Gastropoda; order Neogastropoda; family Buccinidae; genus Babylonia; species Babylonia areolata. Next base: position 1,758,288 of record NC_134887.1, read on the forward strand.
GGGAGAGGAGGGCTGTTGTGGGGAGAGGGGGGGAGGAGGGCTGTTGTGGGGAGAGGAGGGGAGAGGAGGGCTGTTGTGGGGAGAGGAGGGCTGTTGTGGGGAGAGGGGGGGAGGAGGGCTGTTGTGGGGAGAGGAGGGGAGAGGAGGGCCTTTGTGGGGAGAGGGGGGGAGGAGGGCTGTTGTGGGGAGAGGGGGGGAGGAGGGCTGTTGTGGGGAGAGGGGGGGAGGAGGGCTGTTGTGGGGAGAGGAGGGCTGTTGTGGGGAGAGGAGGGGAGAGGAGGGCTGTTGTGGGGAGAGGAGGGGAGAGGAGGGCTGTTGTGGGGAGAGGGGGGGAGGAGGGCTGTTGTGGGGAGAGGGGGGGGAGGAGGGCTGTTGTGGGGAGAGGAGGGGAGAGAAGGGCCTTTGTGGGGAGAGGGGGGAGGAGGGCTGTTGTGGGGAGAGGGGGGGAGGAGGGCTGTTGTGGGGAGAGGAGGGCCTTTGTGGGGAGAGGAGGGCTGTTGTGTGGAGAGGTGGGAGAGGGGGGCTGTTGAGAGGAGGGTGTGTGGGAAGAGGTTTTGACAGATAATTCTCTGCTTGTTGGCTCGCTGAATTTACCCAATGTACCCCCCACTCTCTCCTTCCCCGTTTGTGAGTGCGGCCTTCACAATTAAACCTGTGTCAGCGCCAGTGGCTCTCTCTGTAGCTTTTTATTCATTTATTTATGGATTTATTAATTTATATATGTGTGTGACGCAGCACGCGAAAACCCGGCTAAAGTTGCATCCAGCGATTCTTAGCTGTACACAAAAACAAGTAGTTAGGATCAATATTATGAAGATCGAGATTTTTTATAGATATCGCGTCTTCGAAGTCTTATCTTTGCTGTAGGTAAGTATCTTTACACAAAACAGCCTGGAACTGTAGTATTTTAAATGTTTTCATGTTCATGCCTGTCAAAACCATGCAGAAAAATGCTGCACTCTTTTGCCCTATTTCAGTTGCTGCTGAACGCAACGAAGACGGGAAAACTCCGGTCTGCGAAGTCATAAACAGAAATAAGCAGTGAACAGGCATTAATCGTCTCCCATAGCCTAGACCTCCTGAATCAAAACAGCGTATGAATGTAGTCGGTTTTCAACGGTTTTACTGGCTACCCTCCGTAAGTTGCGTTTTCATCCGGGTCCCATCGATTCTTCGAATTTAGCCAAGTTTCCGACTCAAAGTTGGAAAAAAAATTATTGAAAGCTGAGGCCTTCTGTGGAATGTTTTAATTGATGTTGTTTCCTTCTTTGGTGTGTGTGACTCACGAAAATTCATCGAAGGACCTATGTGTTCATGACGCAACGTGAAGTGAATAAATATGGCGTCTTCGAAAACATCATCTGCTAAGCGACTCGCAGCAATTCTCAACGAATCATACGGTTACTTTGTGAAGTGAAACCATGACCTTATGCACACATGAACTGTGACTCTATCTGAACATATACAGGCAATAGGCATCTTGACACTTTCCTCGTTTGGCTACAAATAGCTATGAATGTAGGGTACAAATAGCTGTGAATGTAGGTTACCCTTCACGCACTGCCCGCATCACTGTAACTGCAGATCTAAATGTTGTCTTTCCTTTGAGCATCACTTTTGATTTTCAAACGATCAGTGTGTCGTATTATATATATTATTTGTTTCAGACACATAGCTTAATAGATTTAGCACTAAAGATGTAATTTAGTCACAGTAAAACCAAACATCCAAAGGGACCTTGATAGTGTGCAAGACTGGTCGCATAAATGGAACTTGTATTTCAATGCCCCAAAATGTAAAGTACTGCATATAGGCAAGGCAAACCCCCAAACTGACTACACAATGAAAATGGGTGATTCAAATGAAATGATTCAAAAATGCTCAGAAGAAAAAAACCTTGGTGTTACCTTCGACTGCGATCTTAGTTTTGACCCACACATACAGAAAGCGATTAGTAAAGCTAATCAAATGACGGGGTTGATTAGACGATCTTTCTCCTTTATTGATAAAGACATGTTCCTGAAGCTATACAAAGCGCTTATCAGACCACACGTGGAGTACAGTAATGTTATCTGGTACCCCTTGCTTAAAAGACAATCTTCGTCGGTAGAAAAGGTACAGAGAAGAGCGACTAAGATATTGCCAGAATGCAGAAACATGACTTATGATGAAAGACTAAGATACCTTGGGTTACCATCTCTAAAAGCCAGAAGGGCGAGAGGAGACCTGATCCAAGCATACAAAATATTTCACCAAGTGGACGACATTGATTTCGACTCTCTATTTCATCTGACATCACAAGAGGCAATGCAGGCCAGTTGTTCCGTTTTCTAACACTAACCTGAGGAAACATTCATTTGCTATCAGAATGGTTGGCAAATGGAATTTTCTTCCCACTAACATTAAACTTACTAACACTCTTAACAGTTTTAAGAGCCTCCTTGATGCAGATGCAAATTTAAAGATATAGAATATGACTTTGATAACTGAGACTCTCCTCATACCAGTCTATATGAAATTCTATATGTAACTGTAACACGCTGCGCTAAACACATTGAAAAATACTGGCAAATCAATTGACGGAGCACAAGAAAGCCGCGAGGCTATATAAGCTCCTACCTACCTACCTACCTACCATAACCCTGACCGGCAAACCCTTTAACTCAAAATGTTTTGAAGCCAAATATGACATTTGTAGCCAGAGACAACTGAATGGAAATATGTGTTGCACACATGTACTGTGATGCTGTCTGAACATTTGGAGGCACATAGATCTACCAGCACTTTCTTCAAATGGCTAGATTTAGTCTTGAAATTAGGTCACTACACGCACTGACTGCATTACGGTAACTACTGTTCTAAACAGTGTGTTTGTTTATCGCACTACCTGTGACCATTCACACAAATACTGTGTTGCACTAGATCTGTATTAGCTAAATTCATAAACACTCTGATTACATGGAATCTGATTGAATTTGTTTTGTTTCAAGTCTATCAGTTGCACGTCAGTAGATATTAATTAAATCTGTAATTAGGTCGCAGCAAGATGTGATGGCCTAGACCAGCAAATCGATAATTAGGCCTGCAAGATTATCTCTTAATGCCTGAACAACAACATGTATTTTATTAGGTCGTGGTAACTGCGTATAATCTTGCTATTGTAATATAATGTGGGAAATACAGTGTGACCGCTCTCGTTTCAAATCATATTTGCTATGGTACTAAAAAACACAAAAAATGAAGTCCTCAGAAGTTAAAAAACTTGTAAATCTGCTTTTACCCATCAGCCACGGTCCTGTTCTTCCAGATTGTGCTCTAGTGACTGGTTTTGACTGGAAACGACTGATCCAATAACACACTTACATGATCAGATATATGACTGGCTGGCACAGTCTCATAACAAAAGTTTCAAAAGTGACCAGTCCAGTCCAGTCACAGCAACAGACCGGTTGCTGCATGCTTGCATCTACCTGTAGAACACCAGGCCATATCACAAAACTTGTAAAGGAGATCTGTAGCAGAGACTTATGGCTCTGAACAAATGTTAAGGTGGGGTTGTTGGGCGTTGATTCAGTCGTCACTCTCACGAGACATCAAAGGGCAATGGAAAGGGAGGGATGATAGTTTGGGGGTAGGGGTGGTGGACGGTTTCTTGAGATGAGAATCCCACTTGCATGTCGTCGGATGTGTGGTTACTAGAGTCACAAAGTGCATAATGTGCACTCTATAAAGCCAGATAAACAATTTTGATAGCTTCAGCTTGACTGAAAAACGAAAACATCAAGCTGGTATCACAAAGTGACTGAAAAACGAAAACATCAGGATGGTATCACAAAGTGACTGAAAAACCCTTCTCGACTGGTTGGGTTGTCTCATTCCAACTGGGCAATGTTTAGTCTTTGTGACAATCCCTGCCATATGTACACAATGATGTGCATTTTAAGTTGGTCTTGCAGCGTTTGCACCTTTCTCTGCACACCACTGTGCAGGAGCAGTGAATCAGTTCACATCAAGTTTTTTGAGCTTTTGGTAGAATGGTCCACAAAGGCTTTACCTTCTCCTGTTTGCAATCCCCGCCGTTCTACCTCCAGATGTAAGCACTCTTGGATAACTGCTCAGTGTGTGTGTCGTTCAAGAGCTGCTGATGTGGGTGTATATTTTCCAATGTTTTCTTTTCATTAGCCAGGAGAGGTTATCCATCATCATCAAGAAAGCATTAGTAGTTTGCTTACACAGTTCGTGTGTTCCATGCTTTTCCTTTGCTTCTTCCAGCAAGCAAAGCGATTATTTATGCGCGATTCCTGCTGAACAACAACAAAATCAAAAGTGACAAAGGGAGGCATTATTCAAATCTGTCAAAGTTTCAAACTTCCTCCATGTTTGTCGCGACTTTCCGGCTTTACTAACATGTAACAAAAGTGCCCCAAAGCAAATTCTGGTCAACTGTTTTCGGCAGTCACTCCGGGCAAGCCCATTTCTTTCGACAATTTGTGATTGGCGGATCAAACGCTCATTTCCACTCCGAAGAATACAAATTTTCTAGTGTTTGGGACCGTGCGGATTTGCCCACGGCCCTTATGTGTGTGGTTATGTGTTTGTGTGTGTGTGTCTTTGTGTCCGTGTGTGTGTGCACGCGCGTATGCGTTCATGCACACACAGTCACCATGCTTTTTTACACTTAAGGGAAAACACGTGCGCGCGATAACATACACACACACACGCACTTTACCATCACTCACATACACAAACTTATACACACAAACATTCATAAACTGCACACATAAACGTGGGCACATACACATACACAAAGGCACACACGCACACGTAAACATGCAAGCATGCACAAACACACAAACGCGCACACATATGTACATGAGCGCGCGCGCGGACGCACGCACTCTCACTCCCTCAACCACTTTCACACACGATCTCCATCCTTGTCAAGACGCTGGAGCTGTTGGTAATGCTGCATACAAACGACATGATCGTCACTTCAGTTGTAACATTCAGTGGATTTGGGCTTCGCTCCAGGCCATAGATACTAATCATTCAGTCTATGTCCCAGGCTGATTTCACGTCAGCTGATTATGTGGCAATACACGTCATGACTGCAGTTAGTAAACGTTAGTTTGATCTGGATCTAAGCCGAAGTTCCAAAGATTGACATCACTCCTCCACTTGCCATTCTTGTCTTTGAGTACAGAGAGAAAATAGGAATTTTCCTGTGCCTTTGACATATCGAAATCTAAAATTCACTTCATTCTGACTCGTCTGACACCACATGCATGTTCAGGAAAATTCTTGTTTTGAAGCTACAGGCAGACAAATATGTGGGGTTTTCCATGAGCTTATTGTGGCTGTAGAGTCTGTATTGCGTGACGTCACTCCTCCACTTGCAATACTTGTCTTCGTTTGAGTAGCACAGAGAGAAAATAGGAATTTTCCTGGGCCTTTTTCATATGGAAATTGAAAGTTTATTCAGTTCTGAATCTTTTTGACACCACATAAACATTCAGGATAATTCTTGTTTCTTAAGTCACAGGCACACAAATATGTGTTGTTTTTTCAAGAGCCGATTTCTCCATTTCTACTCTTCGGGCACACGAACTTAGAAAAAAATCTTAGAAAAAAAAACTATGACAGATAGATCATTTCTGTTTCTTCTAGCTTAATCTTTTATTTTTAAACTTTTAGAAGGTATACAAAAACAAAAAAAAATAATGATAAATTGCGACTTTTGCTGGGTTTTCGTGTGCTGCGTCACACACACACACACACACACACACACACAACACACATTCGTTCATTTAACTGATGTTTGGTTCCCAACAGGCACGTCATTTCCGCTGCAGACCGGCATCACAGGCCATGGTTGACACGAGCTGACTTGAGATCACGGACCTGTTTGAGCAACGACGTCTGTGTGGCCGCTGCTTCAGCTGTCCCCAGCCTACCGCCAGGACAGGCTGCAGTGCTCCTGAGCACACACAGTGGCCGCCCTTGGTGTGGGTGGCTGGTGAAGAGTCGTCTTGGTGAGGGTGTGTTCCGGCCGTGCTGAGAAGCAACAACACGTGGCGGGAAGAGGACACAGGAAACGAACGACGCGTGGCGGGAAGAGGACACAGGAAACGAAAGACGCGTGGCGGGGAGAGGACACAGGAAACGAACGACGCGTGGCGGGAAGAGGACACAGGAAACGGACGACGCGTGGCGGGAAGAGGACACAGGAAACGAACGAGGCGTGGCGGGAAGAGGACACAGGAAACGAACGACGCGTGGCGTGGAGAGGACACAGGAAACGAACGACGCGTGGCGGGAAGAGGACAAAAGGAAACGAACGACGCGTGGCGGGAAGAGGACACAGGAAACGAACGACGCGTGGCGGGAAGAGGACACAGGAAACAAACGACGCGTGGCGGGAAGAGGACACAGGGAACGAACGACGCGTGGCGGGAAGAGGACACAGGGAACGAACGACGCGTGGCGGGGAGAGGACAAAAGGAAACGAACGACGCGTGGCGGGAAGAGGACACAGGGAACGAACGACGCGTGGCGGGAAGAGGACACAGGGAACGAACGAGGCAGGCATGATGCTGGACGCCCTCAGCAAGCAAACACAAGATGAGTTCATATTGAAATAAAGTCATTCAATCAAGCAACACAGGCACGACAAAATCAGCACCAAGTCTGTGAAAGGTGTAAATAAACACAATATAGAAACCTTGTTTCGGGTCCAGTTTTCAATTTTCGTCGAAACGAAACACACACACACACACACACACACACACACACACACACACACAAGGCAAACGTTTTGAAGTGTCACTGATCCTACTGTTGAGCAGTCGCCCACAGTCACCGTCAGGTGCTGGGTTTGTCTGGCTGCTGAACACCGGCAACATGGGCTGTCTTCTCGCCAAAGGAATCCTCAAACACGATGAAGTCTGCCCAGTCAGCATTCGCCCCCTGCCCACCGCCACCAATGGGCAGACACTGAGACCAGACCCACACCCACAACTACCACAGCAGGTCGTTCTGACCAATGACAGTGCCGCTCCCAGCTCCACCAATCAAAATGGCTCTGTCAGTCTGACCAATCAGGAGCACGTATCCAGTCCCAGTGACACCGTTTCTCGGACCAGTGAGAGTGAGAAAGGCGGTCACAGTTGTGCAGAGGCTGCAACATGTGTGAGCAATGAGGAGAACGCGGCCGGTTCAACCAGTGAGGATGCAGCCAATAGCAGCAGCCATGACAGCCGTGCCACTGGACAGACCAATGACAACCGTGCCACCAATGACAACCGTGCCACCGACAGCCGTGCCACAGGACAGACCAATGACAGCCGTGCCACAGGACAGACCAATGACAGCCGTGCCACAGGACAGACCAATGACAACTGTGCCACCAATGACAACCGTGCCACCGACAACCGTGCCACCGACAGCCGTGCCACCGACAGCCGTGCCACAGGACAGACCAGTGACAACCGTGCCACTGGACAGACCAATGACAGCCGTGCCACTGGACAGACCAATGACAACCGTGCCACCAATGACAACCGTGCCACCGACAGCCGTGCCACTGGACAGACCAATGACAGCCGTGCCACAGGACAGACCAATGACAACCGTGCCACAGGACAGACCAATGACAACCGTGCCACCACTTCAAGCTGCCAGGATGACGCAGCTCTTTCCACCAATCAGAATCCAGAAAGTGCAGAAAGTGTGGTAAGTAATTCCTTGTCTTTGCAAAGTTGTGTCTACGTTTGTGTTGGGGTGGGGGTGTTGGGTGGGGGAGGGTGTTGGGGTGTGGTGGTTGGTGTGTTGGGTGGGGGGTGTTTGCTGGGGTGTGGTGGGGTTGGAGTGTTTGTTGGGGTGTGGTGGGGTGGGGTGGGGTGTGTTTGTTGGGGTGTTGTGGGGTGGGGTGTGTTTGTTGGGGTGTGGTGGGGTTGGAGTGTTTGTTGGGGTGTGGTGGGGTGGGGTGTGTTTGTTGGGGTGGGGTGTGTTTGTTGGGGTGGGGTTGGAGTGTCTTTTTGTATTTGTATTTGTGTTTGTATTCCTTTTTATCACAACAGATTTCTCTGTGTGAAATTCGGGCTGCTCTTCCCAGGGAGAGCACGTCGCTACACTTCAGCGCCACCCATTTAAAAAAATTTTTTTCCTGCGTGCAGTTTGTTTTGTTTTTCCTATTGAAGTGGATTTTTCGACATAATTTTGCCAGGAACAACCATTTTGTCGCCGTGGGTTCTTTTACGTGTGCTAAGTGCATGCTGCACACGGGACCTCGATTTATTGTCTCATCTGAATGACTAGCGTCCAGACCACCACTCAAGGTCTAGTGGAGGGGGAGAAAATATCGGCGGTCTAGCCGTGATTCGAACCAGCGCGTTCAGATTCTCGCTTCCTGGGCGGACGCGTTACCTCTAGGCCATCACTCCACTTGTTAGGGTGTGGTGTGTTTGTTGGGGTTGGGTGGGGTTGGAGTGTGTTTGTTGGGGTGGGATGTGTTTGTTGGGGTGGGGTGTGTTTGTTGGGGTGGGGTGGGGTTGGGGTGTGTTTGTTGGGGTGTGGTGTGGTGTGTTTGTTGTGGTGTGGTGTGTTTGTTGGGATGGGGTGTGTTTGTTGGGGTGTGGTGGGGTTGGAGTGTGTTGGTTGGCGTGTGGTGTGGTGTGTTTGTTAGGGTGGGGTGTGTTTGTTGGAGTGTGGTGTGTATGTTGGGGTGGGTGGGGTGTGTTAGTTGGGGCGGGGTGTGTTGGGTGGGGTGTGTTTGTTGGGCGGGGTGTGTTTGTTGGGGCGGGGTGTGTTGGGTGGGGTGTGTTTGTTGGGCGGGGTGTGTTTGCTGGGGCGGGGTGTGTTGGGTGGGGTGTGTTTGTTGGGCGGGGTGTGTTTGTTGGGGTGGGGTGTGTTTGTTGGGGCGGGTGGGGTGTGTTTGTTGGGGTGGGGTGTGTTTGTTGGGGCGGGTTGTGTTTGTTGGGGTGTGGTGGGGTTGGAGTGTGTTGGTTGGCGTGTGGTGTGGTGTGTTTGTTAGGGTGGGGTGTGTTTGTTGGGGTGGGGTGTGTTTGTTGGGGTGTGGTGTGTTTGGTGGTGTGGGGTGGGGTTGGAGTGTGTTTGTTGGGGTGTGGTGTGTTTGCTGGGGTGGGTGGGGTGTGTTTTTTGGGGTGTGGTGTGTTTGCTGGGGTGGGTGGGGTGTGTTTGTTGGGGTGGGGTGTGTATGTTGGGGCGGGGTGTGTTTGTTGGGGCGGGGTGTGTTTGTTGGGGCGGGGTGTGTTGTGGTGTGGTTGGAGTGTGTTGGTTGGCGTGTGGTGTGGTGTGTTTGTTGGGGTGGGGTGTGTTTGTTGGGGTGGGGTGTGTTTGTTGGGGTGGGGTGTGTTTGTTTGGGTGGGGTGTGTTTGTTGGGGTGGGGTGTGTTTGTTGGGGTGGGGTTGTGTTTGTTTGGGTGGGGTGTGTTTGTTTGGGTGGGGTGTGTTTGTTGGGGTGGGGTGTGTTTGTTGGGGTGGGGTGTGTTTGTTGGGGTGGGGTGTGTTTGTTGGGGTGGGGTGTGTTTGTTGGGGTGGGGTGTGTTTGTTAGGGTGGGGTGTGTTTGTTGGGGTGGGGTGTGTTTGTTGGGGTGGGGTGTGTTTGGTGTGTTTGTTGGGGTGGGGTGTGTTTGTTTGGGTGGGGTGTGTTTGTTGGGGTGGGGTGTGTTTGGTGTGTTTGTTGGGGTGGGGTGTGTTTGTTGGGGTGGGGTGTGTTTGTTGGGGCGGGGTGTGTTGGGGTGTGGTGTGGTTGGAGTGTGTTGGTTGGCGTGTGGTGTGGTGTGTTTGTTAGGGCGGGGTGTGTTTCTTTGGGTGTAGTGTGTCTGTTGGGGTGGGGTGTGTCTGTTGGGGTGGGGTGTGTTCGTTGGGTGGGGGTGTGTTTGTTGGGGTGGGGTGTGTTTGTTGGGGCGGGGTGTGTTGGGGTGTGGTGTGGTTGGAGTGTGTTCGTTGGGGTGTGGTGTGGTGTGTTTTTGGGGGTGGGGTGTGTTTGTTGGGGTGTGGTGTGTCTGTTGGGTTGGGGTGTGTTCGTTGGGTGGGGTGTGTTTGTTGGGGTGGGGTGTGTTCGTTGAGGTGTGGTGTGGTGTGTTTTTGGGGGTGGGGTGTGTTTGTTGGGGTGTGGTGGGGTATGGGATGTTCGTTGGGGTGGGGGGTGTTGGGGTGGGGGGTGATGGGGTGGGTGTGATGTAGTGGGGGTGGTGGGGTGAGGGGTGGTGGGGTTGGAGTGTTGGGGGTGGGGTGGGGTGGGGGGTGTTGGGGTGGGGTGGGGTGGGGGGTGTTGGGGTGGGGTGGGTGGCAGTCACTGTTCCGGAGCGGAAGCATCAGACAGAGTGCACCCCGTACACAGCGCGTGGCGGCGTGACGTCAACATTCCTGGGGATCAGGTGTCCCCGAAACACAGGTGTCCGGTCAACACTCCCCCCTCTCCCCCCTCCACTGTAACCTTGCCCGCTCCAGACTGACCTTTTTTTTAACCTGAAAAAGGTCACTGTGACACGGGGACTGAAATGAAAGAAGACAGAAAAATGGGGGTAGGGGTGGGGTGTGGGGGGGTCTGACCGAGTTTAGGGGGCGGGAGGAGTTGTAACTCACAGGATGAAGGGGGGCGGGGGTGAGGGGGGGGTTAGGAGAGGGGGGGCGGAGGGGGGGGTGACAGAGGGCTTCTTGTATTTCGCTAAGAGATCTTTTCTGTGGACCAAGGAGGGAGTGGGGAAAGGGGGAGCAGTGTGTGTATGTGTATGTGTGCGTATGTATGTGTGTGTGTGTGTGTGCGTATGTGTATGTGTGCGTATGTTTGTGCGTGTGTGTGTGTGTGTGTGTGTGTGTGTGTGGAAACAACACAACAATGAAACACACAGTTTGTTGTCAGTGGGCACGCCAAGATACATGTGTATGTGCCGACCTGTTCCACAATGGTTCATGCTAGGTTTCATCTTCCTCCGATTAGTAACACGTTCCTTTGTTTTGGGTCACGTGTGTGTTAATGCACAACTGGAATCTGAAATTATATCCGGTTGTGTCAGTTGTCCGTTTGTCCGTGCATTCGTGTGTATGTGTGTGTGTGTGTGTGTGAAACTGTTACCAAACCATTTTCTATGGAAATACTTTGCTTGTCAATACTAAATTTGATCAGACATGGATAAATAAAAAATCTAACCACTCATACCAATTATAGGTATAATTCTTCCGAGTTAATTCGGATTTCCGGATCGTGAGCGTATACTTTCGTTCAGTCTCTGCTTTCTTTGTCCGCTGTAACAAGAAAAGAAAGATAAGTTATGGACAGAAATTGTAATCTTGATTTTTGTTGTTGTTGTATCAACTTTGATAGGACAGGCAGGTAGTAGGGGACCTTCAGTCAGCGCTGTTCAGTGTTGGAGAACGCATTCAAAAGAACTGGACTGGTCTAGAGGGATTTTCTGGGGTGTATTATTTGCCCGAAAATGCGTCAGGCGATTTCGTTTGATTTATCAGAGCCGAAATGTCGTGGTGACAACAGGTTTTAACAGGCTTTGACAGATGAAAACAACGGAGAGGCTGGTCCACTGTGCGCTGTCGGAAATTGAACTGCTCCGTTTCCAGGGTACAGCGTTTGCTTCGACAACCACTCGGTTCTGGTAGTGAGCAAAAATAAGATTTGGACGGTTATGGGTGTGCACTGGTGCCCTCCCCCCCCACCGCCCCCCATGCCCCCACCCCCACCACAGCCCTTTCCCCCCCTTTTCTTCCCTTTCCCTCAGTTGTTGGTGTTATCGGTGTTGTTGACGTGCTGCAGGAATCAGACGTGGGCCATGAACGCTTTGCCTCTCGTTGGAAACATTTAGTGTTACATCTAGCTCTGAACAGTTATCATCACGCCAAGTTGTGAAGTTGTCGCTCTTCCAGTCTGTGCTTGGTGTCATCGTCATCAGTTCATTGGAAGTTCTCTTCCTGTCTGTGCTTGGTGTCATCGTCATCAGTTCATTGGAAGTTCTCTTCCAGTCTGTGCTTGGTGTCATCGTCATCAGTTCATTGGAAGTTCTCTTCCAACCTGTGCTTGGTGTCATCGTCATCAGTTCATTGGAAGTTCTCTTCCAGTCTGTGCTTGGTGTCATCGTCATCAGTTCATTGGAAGTTCTCTTCCAGTCTGTGCTTGGTGTCATCGTCATCAGTTCATTGGAAGTTCTCTTCCAACCTGTGCTTGGTGTCATCGTCATCAGTTCATTGGAAGTTCTCTTCCAGTCTGTGCTTGGTGTCATCGTCATCAGTTCATTGGAAGTTCTCTTCCAGTCTGTGCTTGGTGTCATCGTCATCAGTTCATTGGAAGTTCTGTTCCTGTGTGCTTGGTGTCATCGTCATCAGTTCATTGGAAGTTCTGTTAGACCTGAATCATCAGCGAACTTGACGAGTGGACAGGATTCTGCGCCATTTCTGCAGTCGGCAGTGCATGAAGTGGAAAAGAAATGGTGATAGTACAGTGCCCTGGGGAGCTCCAGTACTAGTGTATAAAACACTGGAAAAAAGATTGCTCTTTTATTTGTATTGTTATCACACACACACACACACACACACACACACACACACACACACACACACATATATATATATATATATATATATATATGATAGAGTCTCCCGACGGATGAGTAGGCAGGCAGGCTTATCTGTCGGTGTGTGTCCTCATATGTGAGAAGAGGCCGATTCTGGATGCTTAGCACTTCCCACAGGTGTTGCAAGGGAAACGTCTCCAGAAGTTGAACCCTGCTTCCTTCGCTCACGCTTCTCCTTAATGGCCATCGTTCTCTTGTTTTCAAACGTCTTTATGCCACTAGAGCACAGCATCCTCCAGCGAGAGCGGTCAAGGGCATCTGTTTCCCAAGAAGCGATGTCTATGTCATAGGCTTTGAGGTTTGTCTTCAAGGTGTTCTTGAAGCGCTTGCAGGGTCTTCCAATTTCGCGGTGGCCTTCCTTCAGCTGGCCATACAGTAGCATCTTCGGGATCCTGCTGTCTGTCATGCGGACAATGTGTCCTGTCCAGCGTAGCTGGCACTGGATCAGCAGGCTTTCGATGCTGGGCAGGCCGCTTCTCTCTAGGACCTGGAGGTTGGAGACCCTGTCTTGCCACTTTATGCCGAGGATCTTTCGTAGGCATCTCTGGTGAAACTGCTCAAGTTGTTGACTGTGACGGCGATACGTCGTCCATGTTTCACAGCAGTACAACAAGGTGGTCAACACAACAGCTCTGTAGGTTTTGATTTTGGTGCTGAGCCTGATGCCTTTGTTGTTCCACAGCCTGTTGTTGAGTCTGCCAAAGGCGGAGCTGGCCTTGGCGATGTGCAGCGTCACTTCTGCAGCAGGAGCTCCGCTGCTGCATAGGGTGCTGCCCAGGTAGCAAAACCTATCGACTGACTTGATCTCTGTGTCATCGATCTTGATTGCAGGTGGGGGAGGCACTGTCGTTCTGTGAGCTAGCTGGCTGGTACATGGACTTGGTCTTGCTGAGGCTGATGGTGAGTCCAAAGCGCCTGCTGGAGGTTGAGAACCTGTCCATAATGAACTGCATGCCCTCATGGGTGTGTGCAGCAAGCGCGCAGTCATCAGCGAAGAGGAACTCTATCAACAGTACCTCAAAGACCCTGGACCTGGCTTGGAGTCGCCGCAAGTTGAAAAGTTTGCCATCTGTGTGAAACTGAATGTAGATGCCCCGGTCACAGTCTTGGAAGGCGTCAATCAGCATGGCAGAGAAAAGAATGGAGAACAGTGTGGGTGCCAGGACGCAGCCCTCCTTCACTCCATTTACCACAGGGAACGGATCTGACATGTCAGTATTTTCCTGTACTCTTGCCTACATGCCATCGTGGAATGACGCAATCAGCTGGATTAGGCTCTCTGGGCAGCCGAACTTTAGGAGGATCTTCCACAGACCACGGCGGTTCCTGTGCTCTGGGGAGCTCCAGTACTAGTGTATAAAACACTGAAAAAAAGATTCCTCTTTTATTTGTATTGTTATTATATATTTTTTTTTCCTTTTTTCTTCTCCTTTTTTATCTCCAAATTGGGGTCTGTTCGTGAGGTTTTGTCAAAAATCCATAAGACAGTTGAGTAAAAGAATTAACTGTCAACTGTAAAAGTTTATTATCTAAAAGGTGGAGTTGAATAATACTCAAATATATAAGGTTGTCATGTGTGTGTGTGTGTGTGTGTGTGTGTGTGTGTGTGTGTGTGTTTCCGACCCCTCTCGTTTTTCTTGTAGTTTCGGATGCCCGACGTGGTGGTGGAGCAGGTGCCCGACGGTGAAGGATGCCCGATCACGCTGGGCATGCTGCTGGGCACGTGGACGGCGCCCTGGCCCTGGCTTCCGGAACAGATCCTGCGCGCGCAGCTCTTCTCCTTCCACGACAGTGACGTCATTCTCGTCGGCTACGCCAAGTCGGGTGAGCGTCGTTCAGTTTCGTTTCATGGTGCTGTGAAAGCGTGCGGCTGTGGCGGCGCTGACCCATACACGCGACACCACGTCTGCTGTCATGTTGAAGGGGTGGGCTGAGGGGCAGCATCAACAGCAGCGTGCTGGTCCGAAGCCTAGAGGGCCAGACAACCTTGGTAGTGTCAAACTGAGCATGGGATGACGTAGAAGGAATTAGACCAACAAATAACAAGAGAGGCAAGGCCTTCAAGACTCACTTGTGATACACTTAAAAAAAAAAAAAAAAAAAAAAAAAATCCAAGCTTTTTATGTATTGAGTATAATTTCAAAATGTAATGTTTAAGATGAGAAAGATCAGTTTAAAGCGAATTAAGTCCCCTAGCATTAATTACAGAGTAATTTCCTTTTTTACTATCTGCACCAAAACGTTTGCAAAATAAATAAAACTTCCATGCTAAGCAAAAGAAGTTGCTGTTTGAACAAAAAATGATAATAATGACTGCTCTTGTTGTTGGGTCAGAATATCAGATCAAAGTGCCAAGTTTAGAGAATACAAAAAATATAAATATAACAGTAAATGCAGTTTGCATATAATTAGGCTTCTTTTTTTTTTTTTTTGTGCCCATCCCAGAGGTGCAATATTGTTTTAAACAAGATGACTGGAAAGAACTGAATTTTTCCTATTTTTATGCCAAATTTGGTGTCAACTGACAAAGTATTTGCAGAGAAAATGTCAATGTTAAAGTTTACCACGGACACACAGACACATAGACACACGGACACACACACACACACACACACACACACACACAGAGACAACCGAACACCGGGTTAAAACATAGACTCACTTTGTTTACACAAGTGAGTCAAAAAGTGTCGGGTCTCCGGTTTTAAATTCTCGGACAGAGAAGGCTCCGTCCGTCCGTGTGTGTGTGTGTGTGTGTGTGTGTGTGTGTGTGTGTGTTGCACTCTTTGTCTGTCTCTCTCTCTCTGTCTCTCTCACTCTCTCTCTCTTATTCTCTCCCATCTCTGTTTTACACACACACACACACACACACATCAAACACACACACACGAGCTCACACACACACACACACACACAAACACACACACATGCATATCAAATGCACACACATATGAAACACACACACACACACACACACAATCACACAAAAATGCACACACACATATGAACGCGTGCGCGCGCGCGCGCGCGCACACACACACACACACACACACACACACACACACACACACACACACACACTCACACACACTTCTCTCTTTCATTCACTCACTCATTCACACAGACACCTTTCTATAAATCAACACTCGTAACCATTGACACCTATGATGAATCTGTGAGCATACTTTAATGCTGCCTTGAAACAGAAAGTGGGTGTAGCGTGGTGATGGCAGGCGCTCCTTGGTTGTAAACTGAAAGTGGGTGTGGCGTGGTGACAGGCACCCATTGGCTATAAACTGAAAGTGGGTGTGGTATGGTGACAGGCACCTATTGGTTGTAAACTGAAAGTGGGTGTGGCATGGTGACAGGCACCCATTGGCTATAAACTGAAAGTGGGTGTGGCGTGGTGACAGGCACCCATTGGCTATAAACTGAAAGTGGGTGTGGTATGGTGACAGGCACCTATTGGTTGTAAACTGAAAGTGGGTGTGGCATGGTGACAGGCACCCATTGGCTATAAACTGAAAGTGGGTGTGGCATGGTGACAGGCACCCGTCGGTTGTAAACTGAAAGTGGGTGTGGCATGGTGACAGGCACCCATTTGTTGTAAACTGAAAGTGGGTGTGGCGTGGTGATGGCAGGCGCTGCTTGGTTGTAAACTGAAAGTGGGTGTGGTATGGTGACAGGCACCTATTGGTTGTAAACTGAAAGTGGGTGTGGCATGGTGACAGGCACCCATTGGCTATAAACTGAAAGTGGGTGTGGCGTG
Organism: Babylonia areolata; assembly: GCF_041734735.1. NCBI lineage: Eukaryota > Metazoa > Mollusca > Gastropoda > Neogastropoda > Buccinidae > Babylonia > Babylonia areolata. The sequence goes on from NC_134887.1 coordinate 1,774,661, forward strand.
GTGACAGGCACCCATTGGCTATAAACTGAAAGTGGGTGTGGTATGGTGACAGGCACCTATTGGTTGTAAACTGAAAGTGGGTGTGGCATGGTGACAGGCACCCATTGGCTATAAACTGAAAGTGGGTGTGGCATGGTGACAGGCACCCGTCGGTTGTAAACTGAAAGTGGGTGTGGCATGGTGACAGGCACCCATTGGTTGTAAACTGAAAGTGGGTGTGGCGTGGTGATGGCAGGCGCTGCTTGGTTGTAAACTGAAAGTGGGTGTGGCGTGGTGACAGGCACCCATTGGTTGTAAACTGAAAGTGGGTGTGGCATGGTGACAGGCACCCATTGGCTATGAACTGAAAGTGGGTGCAGTATGGTGACAGGCACCCCTTGGTTGTAAACTAAAAGTGGGTGTAGTATGGTGACAGGCACCCATTGGTTGTAAACTGAAATTGGGTGTGGTGTGGTGACAGGCACCCATTGGCTATAAACTGAAAATTGGTGTATCATGGTGGCAGGCACCCATTGGCTGTGAACTGAAAGTGGGTGTGGTGAGTGGTGGTTGGCAGGCACCCATTGGCTGTGAACTAAAAGTGGGTGTGGCGTGGTGGTTGGCAGGCACCCATTGGCTGTGAACTAAAAGTGGCTGTGAACTAAAAGTGGGTGTGGCGTGGTGGGTGGCAGGCACCCATTGGCTGTGAACTAAAAGTGGGTGTGGCTTGGTGGGTGGCAGGCACCCATTGGCTGTGAACTAAAAGTGGGTGTGGCTTGGTGGGTGGCAGGCACCCATTGGCTGTGAACTAAAAGTGGGTGTGGCTTGGTGGGTGGCAGGCACCCATTGGCTGTGAACTAAAAGTGGGTGTGGCTTGGTGGGTGGCAGGCACCCATTGGCTGTGAACTAAAAGTGGGTGTGGCTTGGTGGGTGGCAGGCACCCATTGGCTGTGAACTAAAAGTGGGTGTGGCTTGGTGGGTGGCAGGCACCCATTGGCTGTGAACTAAAAGTGGGTGTGGCTTGGTGGGTGGCAGGCACCCATTGGCTGTGGGAGATGCTGCACATGGTGATGACGGGTCGGCCGGAGCACTGCCGGACGCCCAAGGAGCGCCTGATGCTCAGCTTCAGCACCCAAGAGTTCTTCGACTCCCTGCCCCCTCCCCGCGTCTTCAACACGCACGCTCCCTTCTCGGGCCTCCCCGCCGCCATCAGGGACGGCAGCAACAAGTAATGATCACCACTGTCATTGTCGTCGTCATCATGATCATCATCATCATCGTCATGGTCATCTTGATCGACATTACTATCACTATCACTATCATCAAAATTTCGTCGTCATCATCACATCATCACCACCATCATTATCATCCTTATCACCACCACTATCACCATGATCATCATCTTTATTATTGTCATCAGCACCACCACCACCACCATCATAGTTTATTTCTGTACAACGCTATAATAAAAGCAGCAGCGTGCTCAAAGTGATTCACAAATAAAGTCTTCGATTAAATCGAGCAAACTTATGAGGTCAAGTAGAGACACAGATTTCATTATAAAAATGTCATTGTTTATCAAAATCTTTATAAAAAGAAAAAGAAGAAGAATGATTAAGATATAACACAGACGTACGATTGGCTCTCTCCCACACACAGAACCTAAATGACCTCCCATTTGCACTTTTCCAAGGATTCCCGTTTTACGTTCCTTTGAAGATACATTTCCTTTTCTAATCTTTGTGAAAATGTTTGTTTCCAACATGTGTTTTCCTATATATATATATATATATATATATATATATATATATATGTGTGTGTGTGTGTGTGTGTGTGTTTGATTTAAAAAAACAACAATAACAACGAAAGGCCACAGCAGAATTATACTCGTTTATTTCTCTGTCATCCCATTGTTTCTTTTGTTGTTGTTGTTTTCAATTGCTGTTTACATTTAATTTGGTTGTAAATATACCAACAGGTCCATCGCTCAGCTTATACCACAGATTGACAAAAGCTTACTTAAGCCGACAGTTGGGCCAACAGCAAAGTGAGAGCTGTATGATCAATGGTTTCTCTATTTCAATGGGAAGTCATTTACAGCTCAGTCTTTTGTGAAGGACTGCGACTCTCAAACTGGGAGGCAAGATAGTATTAGCTCCTAGTGCTGCAGCTTTAGGGGCAAGGTGGCCTGTGTGTTTGTGTGTGTGTGTGTGTGTGTAGACCGAGGGCAGTGGTAATTCGAGTTACCTGTTTCACGTATAGAATGATTCACCTGTTACAGGTACAAGATGACTCACTCTTACAGGTACAACATGATCCACGTATTACAGGTACAAGACGGCTTTCCTGTTAAGCTGCAAGATGATCCACCTGTTACAGCTGCAAGATGATCTTCCTGTTACAGCTGCAAGATTATCCACTTGTTACAGGTGTAAGATTACATACCTGACACAGCTGCAAGATGAACCACCTGTTACAGGTGCAAGATGATCTACCTGTTACGGAACCCAAAGGATGTGGCGGTGTCATACTACCATCACCTGATCAACCAGGTGGACTTCCAATACGAGGGCACTTTCCATGGCTACCTGGACCTGTTCCTGGAGGGGAAAGGTGAATGTGAGATGGTGCATGTGGGAGGGGGGGAGGGGCGTGTGTGTGTGGGGGTGTGTGTTTGTGCAGGGGGGGGGGGTGTGAACAGGGTGTGGATGCACGTTAAGATGGCCCTGGGGCCAGCACTTGAGGATATTATCTTGATCTCATCATCATCTTCACCCTCATCGTCGTCATGATCATCAGCAGCAATGCCATCAACTGCATCTGTATTTGTTTATGTGTGTATGAATGTATGTATGAATGTTTGTATGTATGTATGTGTGTATGTATGTATGTATGAATGTTTGTACTTACGTATAGCTGGTTAAATGGGAACTCCTCCCTGCTGTCAGGCCCTCCTGCTGTCAGCCCCTCCCTCCCTGCTGTCAGCCCCTCCCTCCCTGCTGTCAGGCCCTCCCTTCTGTCAGCCCCTCCCCTCCCTCCCTGCTGTCAACTCCTCCCTGCTGTCAGGCCCCTCCTGCTGTTAGCCCCTCCCTCCCTGCTGTCAGCCCCTCCCTCCCTGCTGTCAGGCCCTCCCTCTCTGCTGTTAGCCCCTCCCTCCCTGCTGTCAGCCCCTCCCTCCCTGCTGTTAGCCCCTCCCTCCCTGCTGTCAACTCCTCCCTGCTGTCAGGCCCCTCCTGCTGTTAGCCCCTCCCTCCCTGCTGTCAGCCCCTCCCTCCCTGCTGTCAGCCCCTCCCTCTCAGCTGTTAGCCCCTCCCTCCCTGCTGTCAACTCCTCCCTGCTGTCAGGCCCTCCTGCTGTTAGCCCCTCCCTCCCTGCTGTCAGCCCCTCCCTCCCTGCTGTCAGGCCCTCCCTCCCTGCTGTCAGCCCCTCCCTCCTGCTGTCAGCCCTCCCTCCCTGCTGTCAGGCCCTCCCTCCCTGCTGTCAGCCCCTCCCTGCTGTCAGCCCCTCCCTCCCTGCTGTCAGCCCCTCCCTTCTGTCAGCCCCTCCCTCCCTGCTGTCAGCCCCTCCCTGCTGTTAGCCGCTCCCTCCCTGCAGTCAGCCCCTCCCTCCCTGCAGTCAGCCCCTCCCTGCTGTTAGCCGCTCCCTCCCTGCAGTCAGCCCCTCCCTCCCTGCTGTCAGCCCCTCCCTGCTGTTAGCCCCTCCCTCCCTGCAGTCAGCCCCTCCCTCCCTGCTGTCAGCCCCTCCCTGCTGTCAGCCCCTCCCTCCCTGCTGTTAGCCCCTCCCTCCCTGCAGTCAGCCCCTCCCTCCCTGCTGTTAGCCCCTCCCTCCCTGCTGTCGGCCCCTCCCTCCCTGCTGTTAGCCGCTCCCTCCCTGCAGTCAGCCCCTCCCTCCCTGCTGTTAGCCCCTCCCCCCCCTGCTGTCGGCCCCTCCCTTCTGTCAGCACCTCCCTCCCTGCTGTCAACCCCTCCCTGCTATGCGGCTGTCAGACATGAACGACATACAGGAAAGAGACGAGAACACGGACCCCCAGCCCCCTGCCCCCAGCCCCCGATGCTTGGCTGGTTTTCTGGGCGCAGCGTGGGAAGACAGTTTCCAGCACAGAAGGGCTTCGTGGAGCAAAGATGGCTGGTTTTGAAGCGTTCATCGTGAAATCCCAGCTTCAGTGGGCTGGACATGCAGCCCGAATGGACGACACGTGATTGTCAAAGGTAGTCAGCTTCTTCTCCCAGCAGGCTGCTGGTGCCAGGAACACCGGAAGATCACAGAAACGTTTTCAGGCCAAAGAGAGACGGGTGGGAAACACTGACCACTGACCACAGCGCCTGGCCACTGGCTGTCTCAAAGGGAGTTCTGGCGTTTGAGGAGAGGCGTCTTCAGGCCCTCGACCAGAAGAGTCAATCCCGCAAAGAGAGGCTATTGACCTCCTGCAGTGTGGCTGTCGTTGGGGCGTTCTGCTGACCGGGGTCACTGACGTCATCATCGTTCGCCATGGACTCCGTGCTGCTCGTTGTTACTGATGTCATCATGATCATCATCATGGTCGTCATCATCATTGTCATCACCATCATCATTATCACCGCCATCACTACCATCACAACCACTACCACCAACACCATAATCACCACCATCATCACCACCACCATCACTACCATCACCACCACTACCACCACCACCACCATCACCACCACTACCACCACCACCACCATCACATATGACGGTGTGTGTCAGTGCCGGGGTGTGTGACATGATAACGGTGTGTGTCATGATGTGTGACATGATGACGGTGTGTGACATGATGATGGTGTGTCAGTGCCAGGGTGTGTGACATGATAACAGTGTGTGTCATGATGTGTGACATGATGACGGTGTGTGTCAGTGGCGGGGTGTGTGACATGATGACGATGTGTGTCAGTGGCGGGGTGTGTGACATGATGACGGTGTGTGTCAGTGCCGGGGGGGTCGTGGTGTGACTACGTGCTGGGCTGGGAGAACACCTTGAGGGAGAACCCCCACCTGCCCGTCCTAGTGCTTCACTATGAGGACGTCAAAGAGGTCAGTCACTGTTCTGTGTGTGTGTATTCAGTCTTCACTATCAGGACGTCAAAGAGGTCAGTCACTGTTCTGTGTGTGTGTGTTCAGTCTTCACTATCAGGACGTCAAAGAGGTCAGTCACTGTTCTGTGTGTGTATTCAGTCTTCACTATCAGGACGTCAAGGTCGGTCACTGTTCTGTGTGTGTGTATTCAGTCTTCACTATCAGGACGTCAAGGTCGGTCACTGCTCTGTGTGTGTATTCAGTCTTCAGTTTAGCGTCGTCTCACTGTTAATGATATTAGACGTTCTAATATCATCTTAGATGAACGGACTATAAATAGAGAAACAAACCAATGATATTAGATGATCAGAACAAACAAACAAAAACCCTTAAAATTGATATATGAAATTTAAAAAAAAAAAGACTGGGGGGTGGTGGGAGAGAAGAATAAAGGAAACAGAAAAGATAGAGGTGATGATGATGGTGGTGTTGATGCTGCTGCTGCTGACGATGATGATGATGATGATGATGGTGTTGATGCTGCTGCTGCTGACGATGATGATGATGATGATGATGGTGTTGATGCTGCTGCTGCTGACGATGATGATGATGATGATGATGGTGTTGATGCTGCTGCTGCTGCTGACGATGATGATGATGATGATGATGGTGTTGATGCTGCTGCTGCTGACGATGATGATGATGATGATGATGGTGTTGATGCTGCTGCTGCTGCTGCTGCTGACGATGATGATGATGATGGTGTTGATGCTGCTGCTGCTGCTGCTGACGATGATGATGAGGAGGAGGAGGAGGACGATGAATGTAGGGGTGTGGTGCAGGACACGGTGGCAGCTCTGCAGAAGGTTGGCCAGTTTCTGGGCGTGGATTGTGACGGACATCTGCTGGACCAGGTGGCAGAGCAGTGCACCATCGCCAGAATGAAGGCGGTGGACGAGGAACTGAAGGAACAAGGCCCGCAACACGTCAACCTGTCTAAGACCGGGAAAAACTTCATCTACCGGAAAGGTGTGTGTGTGTGTGTGTGTGTATGAGTGAGTGAGTGAGTGTGTGTGTGTGTTGTGGTGTTGTGTGTTGTGTGTGTGTGTGTGTGTGTGTGTGTGTACACGCGCGCGCCCGTAAAAGCTCACTTCTCTTCTATGTGTGTGTGTGTGAGCATATCTCTCTCCGTGTATACATGTGCGTGCATGTGTGATTGGGCGTGCACCCGATCGTGTAACGAAAAAAAGAAGTACCAAATCCTTCGCGGTGGATGGGAAGACATCTGTGTGTGTGTGTGTGTGTGTATGTGTGTGCGCGTGCGCGTGCGTGCGTACGTGCGCGAGCGCAACGCGCGTGTATTTGGGGTGTGAACTACGTGTGCTATAACGAGAGTGTGAGTGACGGAAACGGGTGCTGGGAAAATCAATAACAACAAGAGAGGCAAGGCCTTCAAGACTCACTTTTGATATGTATTGAGTATAATTTCAAAATGTAATGTTTAAGATGAGAAAGACCAGTTTAAAGCAAATTAAGTCCCCTAGCATTAATTACAGAGTAATTTCCCTTCTTTACTATCTGCACCAAAACGTTTGCAAAATAAATAAAAATTCCATGCTTAGCAAAAGAAGTTCCTGTTTGAACAAAGAAATGATAATAATGACTGCTCTTGCTATTGGGTCAGAATATCAGATCAAAGTGCCAAGTTTAGAGAATACAAAAAATATAAATATAACAGTAAATGCAGTTTGCATATAATTAGGCTTCATTTTATATTTTGTTTGTGCCCATCCCAGAGGTGCAATATTGTTTTAAACAAGATGACTGGAAAGAACTGAATTTTTCCTATTTTTATGCCAAATTTGGTGTCAACTGACAAAGTATTTGCAGAGAAAATGTCAATGTTAAAGTTTACCACAGACACACACACACACACACACACACACACACACACACCGGGTTAAAACATAGACTCACTTTGTTTACACAAGTGAGTCAAAAATAATAATAATGATGATAACAAGAAGAACGGTAATAGTGACAAGAAGAAGGAGAAATGATGTTTTCACTTGTACACAGGTGTAGGCTTTGGATATATCAGTAGACAAGAGAGGCAAGGCCTTCAAGACTCACTTGTGATAAATTAAGTCCCCTAGCATTAATTACAGAGTAATTTCCCTTTTTTACTATCTGCACCAAAACGTTTGCAAAATAAATAAAAATTCCATGCTTAGCAAAAGAAATTCCTGTTTGAACAAAAAATGAAAATAATGACTGCTCTTGTTGTTGGGTCAGAATATCAGATCACAGACACACACACACACACACACACACACACACACACAACCGAACACCGGGTTAAAACATAGACTCACTTTGTTTACACAAGTGAGTCAAAAATAATATTAATAATGATAACAAGAAGAACGGTAATAGTGACAAGAAGGAGGAGAAATGATGTTTTTACTTGTATACAGGTGTAGGCTTTGGATATATCAGTAGAAAAGGGGATCTGCTGATGGACGTCAGCGAGGAGATGTATCCAAGCGGGGATCTATCAGTGTGGAGATCTATGGAGAGGAGCCCAGTCCCATTCAGGCACGGAATGCCCTGACATGTCGGGCAGACGTGTGTGGGCACGCCAGGTTACTCGCCAGATGTGCTGAACTGGGCAGCAATGTTAAAGTTTACCACGGACACACAGACACACAGACAATCGAACACCGGGTTATAACATACTCAGTTTGTTTACACAAGTGAGTCAAAAAACAGGAGATGACTGATTATAGAATTTTGTTTGGAGTGTGTGTTGCGATTTGCGATTTATCGAAGCCGGAACTCCTTGTGAACACAAAGGAGGGGTGAAACTTGGAACTGGAGGTATGTTATGTGGAAGAATGTGTTCGATCCACCTGTCATGATTATCATGAAAGAACTGGATTTATCTGGAGTGAACAACCTGTTTGACGAATCTCTTACGGTTCATTGAAGCTAGAAGGGGAAGTTTGAAACTTTCATAGATTTGTGTCTTGGTCGTATGCTAATCAACGAGGGTGACCTTCGCGAAATGATGATAGCACGGTGTGGTGGTGAGGTGTCCCACAGATGGCACGGTGTGGTGGTGAGTGCCCCACAGATGGCACAGTGTGGTGAGGTGTCCCACAGATGGCACGGTGTGGTGAGGTGTCCCACAGATGGCACGGTGTGGTGAGGTGTCCCACAGATAGCACGGTGTGGTGGTGAGGTGTCCCACAGATGGCACAGTGTGTGGTGAGGTGTCCCACAGATGGCACAGTGTGGTGAGGTGTCCCACAGATAGCACGGTGTGGTGGTGAGTGCCCCACAGATGGCACAGTGTGGTGAGGTGTCCCACAGATGGCACAGTGTGAGGTGAGGTGTCCCACAGATGGCACAGTGTGTGGTGAGGTGTCCCACAGATGGCACAGTGTGAGGTGAGGTGTCCCACAGATGGCACAGTGTGGTGGTGTGTCCCACAGATGGCACAGTGTGGTGGTGAGTGCCCCACAGATGGCACGGTGTGGTGGTGAGGTGTCCCACAGATGGCACAGTGTGGTGAGGTGTCCCACAGATGGCACAGTGTGGTGAGGTGCCCCACAGATGGCACAGTGTGGTGAGGTGTCCCACAGATGGCACGGTGTGGTGAGGTGTCCCACAGATGGCACAGTGTGGTGAGGTGCCCCACAGATGGCACAGTGTGTGGTGAGGTGTCCCACAGATGGCACAGTGTGGTGAGGTGCCCCACAGATGGCACAGTGCGGTGAGGTGTCCCACAGATGGCACGGTGTGGTGAGGTGTCCCACAGATGGCACGGTGTGGTGGTGAGGTGTCCCACAGATGGCACAGTGTGGTGGTGAGGTGTCCCACAGATGGCACAGTGTGGTGAGGTGTCCCACAGATGGCACAGTGTGGTGAGGTGTCCCACAGATGGCACGGTGTGGTGGTGAGGTGTCCCACAGATGGCACAGTGTGGTGAGGTGTCCCACAGATGGCACGGTGTGGTGGTGAGGTGTCCCACAGATGGCACGGTGTGGTGGTGAGGTGTCCCACAGATGGCACAGTGTGGTGAGTGCCCCACAGATGGCACGGTGTGGTGGTGAGGTGTCCCACAGATGGCACAGTGTGGTGAGGTGTCCCACAGATGGCACAGTGTGGTGAGGTGTCCCACAGATGGCACAGTGTGGTGGTGAGGTGTCCCACAGATGGCACAGTGTGGTGGTGAGGTGTCCCACAGATAGCACGGTGTGTGGTGAGGTGTCCCACAGATGGCACAGTGAGGTGATGTGCCCCACAGATGGCACAGTGTGGTGAGGTGTCCCACAGATGGCACAGTGTGGTGAGTGCCCCACAGATGGCACAGTGTGGTGGTGAGGTGCCCCACAGATGGCACAGTGTGGTGAGTGCCCCACAGATGGCACAGTGTGTGGTGAGGTGTCCCACAGATGGCACAGTGTGGTGAGTGCCCCACAGATGGCACAGTGTGGTGGTGAGGTGCCCCACAGATGGCACAGTGTGTGGTGAGGTGCCCCACAGATGGCACAGTGTGGTGAGTGCCCCACAGATGGCACAGTGTGTGGTGAGGTGTCCCACAGATGGCACAGTGTGGTGAGGTGTCCCACAGATGGCACAGTGTGTGGTGAGGTGTCCCACAGATGGCACAGTGTGGTGAGGTGTCCCACAGATGGCACAGTGTGGTGAGGTGCCCCACAGATGGCACAGTGTGTGGTGAGGTGTCCCACAGTTTATGGTCATGGTGTCAAACTGGAGAGAGGCTGACGGTTTATGGTCATGGTGTCAAAATGGAGAGAGGCTGACGGTTTATGGTCATGGTGTCAAAATGGAGAGAGGCTGACGGTTTATGGTCATGGTGTCAAAATGGAGAGAGGCTGTCAAATTGGAGAGAGGGTGACGGTTTATGGTCATGGTGACAAATTGGAGAGAGGTAACGGTTTATGGTCATGGTGACAAGTTGGAGAGAGGTGACGGTTTATGGTCATGGTGTCAAATTGGAGAGAGGTGACGGTTTATGGTCATGGTGTCAAATTGGAGAGAGGTGACGGTTTATGGTCATGGTGACAAATTGGAGAGAGGTGACGGTTTATGGTCATGGTGTCAAAATGGAGAGAGGCTGACGGTTCATGGTCATGGTGTCAAATTGGAGACAGGTTGACAATTTATGGTCAGAGTGACAAATCAATCAGGGCGACAAAGGACAATTTAGGCTGATGGTTTATGGTCATGGTGACAAATTGGAGAGAGGGTGACGGTTTATGGTCATGGTGACAAATTGGAATGAGGGTGATGGTTTATGGTCATGGTGACAAATTGGAGAGAGGGTGACGGTTTATGGTCATGGTGACAAACTGGAGAGAGGCTGACGGTTTATGGTCATGGTGACAAATTGGAGAGAGGCTGACGGTTTATGGTCATGGTGACAAACTGGAGAGAGGGTGACAGTTTGTGGTCATGGTGACAAACTGGAGAGAGGGTGACGGTTTGTGGTCATGGTGACAAACTGGAGAGAGGCTGACAGTGTATGACTAGGGCCAGGGCGACAGAACAAAGCAGAGTGAGGTGGACAGATTATGGTCCGTGAGACAAATCAGTCAGGGGGACAAATTGGGGGGGGGGGGTGATCTCGGTTAGGGTTATTATTATTTATTGGATTTTAAAACATTTTGGTTTCTCTTGGACCTTTTTTTCTCAAAGAACTGACGGGTAGTCAGCCCTTGTGAAAAGACTCCATTCGGGTCGGCAGGGCTTTGGTTTAAGCAACATGATTTGGTTTGATTTGATTTGATTCTGACTGTGTGTGTGTGTGTGTGTGTGTGTGTGTGTGTGTGTGTGTGTGTGTGTGTGTGTGTGTGTCCCAGGAGAGGTAGGGGACTGGCAGAACTGGTTCACGGAGGAGGACGAGCGCCGCTTCATGGAGGTGATCGACGACAAGCTGCGGCACTCCCATCTGCGCTTCCGCTATCTTCTGGGGGGCAAGGAGGAGGGAGGAGCGGGGGGGACCGACTCCACTCGGCTCTAACTGCTCCTGCCGTCCCACCACCACCCCTCCCTCTGCCCACCACCACCACCCCTCCCTACCACCACCACCACCACCCCTCCCTCTGCCCACCACCACCACCCCTCCCTACCACCACCACCACCACCCCTCCCTCTGCCCACCACCACCACCCCTCCCTCTGCCCACCACCACCACCCCTCCCTACCACCACCACCCCTCCCTCTCCCCACCACCATCACCCCTCCCTACCACCACCACCACCCCTCCCTCTGCCCACCACCACCACCCCTCCCCTCTCCCCACCACCACCACCCTTCCCTCTCCCCACCCCCCCCCCCTCCCTCTCCCTACCGCCACCACCCCTCCCTACCACCACCAACCCACCTCCCCACCACCACCACCCCTCCCTCTGCCCACCACCACCACCCCTCCCTCTCCCCACCCCCCCCCCCTCCCTCTCCCTACCGCCACCACCCCTCCCTACCACCACCAACCCACCTCCCCACCACCACCACCCCTCCCTCTGCCCACCACCACCACCCTTCCCTCTCCCCACCCCCCCCCCTCCCTCTCCCTACCGCCACCACCCCTCCCTACCACCACCAACCCACCTCCCCACCACCACCACCCCTCCCTCTCCCCACCACCACCCCCCTCCCTCTCCCCACCACCACCACCCCTCCCTCTCCCCACCACCACCCCCCTCCCTCTGCCCACCACCACCACCCCTCCCTCTCCCCACCACCACCATCACCCCTCCCTCTCCCCACCACCCCCTCCCTCTCCCCACCTCCTCCCTCCCTCTCCCCACCACCCCCCTCCCTCTCCCCACCACCACCCCTCCCTCTCCCCACCACCCCCCTCCCTCTCCCCACCACCACCCCTCCCTCTCCCCACCTCCTCCCTCCCTCTCCCCACCACCCCCCTCCCTCTCCCCACCACCACCCCTCCCTCTCCCCACCACCCCCCTCCCTCTCCCCACCACCACCCCTCCCTCTGCCCACCACCATCACCACCACCTCAGACCCTAGTAGCTGAATCGCGTGTCTTAATCGCGGGCACGCTGGCGTCAGTGCTAGTGGCCAGAGAGCGAGTGGCGAGGCCGGGGAGTTCAAAGCACAGCGAAGCCAGTGCCAGGCAGGAAGAAGATTTTATCCTCACCTCGCGACAAAATTTGCAGTGAGGGCCACCTAGCCTTCACTCGCGAGAATCTAGCCACTCTTGCCGCGAGGTGGAAAAAAAAACAGTTACGCACCTTCCTCGCGAGTCTCGCGAGAGCCTTGCTGGATTAACCAGCGTGTAAGAAACACGCCTCTGGCCTCCTCTCGGAGCGGAAGAAAGAGAGAAGAGTTTCTTCAGGAAGGTCTTCAGTGCAGTGGCATCATCTTGTTCACATCCGTCTGCCTGTCTTGCTCACCTCTTGTGGTCCAGTCCCCACCCCCACCCCCTCCCAGTCCCCCCACCCCCACTCGCTGTCGTTTTCTTTCTACCTGTATATATATCTCTCTCCCTATCTGTCGGTACCCACGGGTGGAAGTATTTCCGTATTATCCGGATATCCGTACTGCCATTTTTTGTGATTTGTTTGTTTGTTTGTTTGTTTTTTATTTCTTCTCTTCCTTCTTTATTTTACTGCATTTCGGTATTAAGCTCATCAGAACTCCAACCCTCGGAGACGGAAACCGAGCCTGATCACCAACACCGTTACCCACGGGTGTATTTCCGTAATATGACGGATTTCCGTATTGGCACTTTTGTGTATTTTATGTGAGTGCTTTCTCCCTTCTTTATATTACTTAATTTCGGTATTAAGCTCCTCAGAACCCCACCCCCCTCGGACATGGAAACCTTGACAACACCCAGCAAGGAAAAACTGCACCATGATTAATTAAATCAAAGCAGCTGTGGAACACTCGGGGAGGGCGTTGTTCATCACCGTAGTTGGGGTTCGAAGCCCCGTTTCGGGCCAGTGACGTGTTGTGTCCGTGGGAAAGGCGCTTTGTTCCCCTTCACGTGGGTCCATCTGTCAGGTCATGGGGGACCCCACTTCGCCTGGAGTGACTGGAGGCTTAACTCTCTCCATACGAACGGCGAAAGAGACGACGTTAACAGCGTTTCACCCCAATTACCATCATCAAAATATTGCAAGCGGAAGGCTCTTATACTGAAGAGGTGAATGTTGACAAAGAACACCACAATTCTGACGACGGAAGCTAAAGGTTGGGTCATTCAGACACCCACTGGACATCCGAGGGGTCTGTGTAGAGGAGAAGAGAGGACTGGCCGTACTGAGCGAGTTAAAGGGACATCCGAGGGGTCTGTGTAGAGGAGAAGAGAGGACTGGCCGTACTGAGTGAGAGGAGAAGAGAGGGCTGGCCGTACTGAGTGAGAGGAGAAGAGAGGGCTGGCCGTACTGAGTGAGAGGAGAAGAGAGGGCTGGCCGTACTGAGTTAGAGGAGAAGAGAGGACTGGCCGTACTGAGTGAGAGGAGAAGAGAGGACTGGCCGTACTGAGTGAGAGGAGAAGAGAGGGCTGGTCGTACTGAGTGAGAGGAGAAGAGAGGACTGGCCGTACTGATGAGCGAGTTAAACAGCGACAGAAGGAGTGGGTAGGATTTCCGGCACTGCCCTGATTTTGTGTGTGTGTGTGTGTGTGTGTGTGTGTGTGTGTGTGGTGTGTGTGCGAGCTTGTTCTACGCCGTGCATGTAAATTTGATAAACAAGTTTTGTGTTTCCTGTTAATTGTCAGTTTTGCAACCGGTGCATATATGTGTGATGGATCAGTGCCAGTGATTATTTTCATTCGTTTATGTGTTGATTTTTCTTTCAAACAGTTATTTGCTACCAATGAAAATTAATAGTGTGTGTGTGTGTGTGTGTGTGTGTGTGTGTGTGTGTGATCTTTTTGATACATTATTACGTATTGCATACACTGCATGAGCATGTCTAATTTAAATTTGTTGTACAAAGACCTATTTTCTCTTTGTAAAAAACCACAACAAACAAACAAAAGAAAAACATTAGGCTATCGGAACGACACGTCTGGCTCGTGTTATTTGGAACCAGTTTTTCTTTAAAGATATGTATTGTTGCTTACGTGTGTGTGTGTGTGTGTGTGTGTCTCTCTCTCTCTCTCTCTCTCTCTCTCTCTCTCTCTCTATATATATATATATATATATATATATATATATATATATACTCACTTGACAGTTCTTCCGAACACGTATATCGAGATTTCGTTTATCAAGACTTACTATGCGCCGATCGGCTATCAGATTTTGACCGGAATTGGAAGTGATGGCAATGTGTTTTTCAGTGATCACCTCAGATGTTTCTCTGCCATATCTGTTGATATGTGTGTGTGGGGTTTTTTTGTTTTTCTTTTGTTTGTTTGTTTTTTGCTTGTTGTTGTTGTTGTTGTTTTAATCTCATCAGTGGTCTGCTTATGTCATTAACCGGGTGGTTGGCATTCCTGGCATTTTACCGTAATGCCAGCTGGATGCTTTAAAGCAGCAACAACAACAACAGCACTACTTCATCAAACCAAAGACTATATATATATATATATATATATATATATATATATATATATATAATAAAATCAAATCAAATCAGTGGGTTGACGTTTACTGACTTGCAGCCAGTGTCGTTCTCCACGTGTCTTTTCTGTTTGAATCTGTTTGATATCAAGGTGAAGGTCGCACGCCTAACAGGCTGAGTGATTCTAGCTCTCCGTATTTTTGTTTATTGTGTTGGTTGTGTTTGGTGTTGTGTGGTTAGGTTCTGCAGAGTGTTTCATTATGGATCCCTTCCAACAATGGATGTATGTGTGTGCCCCGCTCTACATAAGACTGGCTGTGTTTTGGATTTCTCTTTCTCCTTTCCTGTCAGTTTTGAACTGTGCCGGCCCGCCATTCATCTCTCCCTTCGACACGCCTGTACACATGCAAAACGTAACGTTCAGTGGTAGTGGACAGGTGGGCAACCTTTGTCAAGGTGAGCGCAACGTCCCTCCCTTTGATCTGTACTCGCGCGCTGAACTGTTTGCTATCAAACCTGCACCTTTGACCCCTGACCTAGTTGTGCGCCTGCGAGGAACAGGCATTGGCGCTTGCCTGCCGCGAAGACGAACTCGCCGAGCAGGAAAGAGAAAACAAAAGCCCATCAAAACTGTCGTTTCCGTACGGACCCCCAACAGCACTACTGACAGTACACCTGTGTGTGTTGACAGATCCACTTCATGCGGCGCTGTTTGTGCTGCTTCCAATCTCAACACACGTGTTCCTGCTAACATTTTTACTTTCCGTGACATTGTCCCCTCTGATGACAATATTCCGAACTGCAATGTATCCCCCGTGCCAGTGACAGCCTCTGCTCCGCTTCCTACTCCTGCCACACCTGTCTCAACTCCCGGACTTTTTTCTTCCTTCTCATTGTCCTCCACTGCTCAGTCACCATCTTCTTCTTCCACTGTCTGTCTGCCTGACTCACCTGCTTCACCATTAGATTCCTCTCTCCTTACCTCTGATCTCTTTCATGCCTGTCTGTTCAATGCTCAATCTGTCTGCCCTGATCAAAAGACTGACTATATTTCTGATTTTATTTTTGAAAAAAACTTTGATATCGTATTTCTTACCGAAACCTGGTTAAAGTCACAAGGTCACGAACCCAAACTTAAACAACTGACCCCCCCCCCCCCCCCCCCCCCTGGATATAAAACTATGTTACTTCCTCGATTGTCTCGTGGAGGTGGCATCGCCACCGTCTACAAAGATATCTTGGAGTCTTCCCTCTCCTTCTCCCATAACCACGCCTTTCCACATGATACCTTCGAAATGCTAGAAGTCACTCTCAGTGTTCTCGGTCACTCAATCATCTTCTGTTGTCTCTATCGTCCTCCTCCTAGTCGTAAAAATAACCTAACGTCTTCTCAGTTTCACGATGAGTTCCGAACACTACTTGATTACTACAACCTTCGTTCTGGCAAACTTATCATCCTCGGAGATTTCAATTTTCATTTCGACAACCAGACTTCCACTGATGTCAAACGCCTATGTCAATCTCTGTCCACTCATTCTCTCTCTCAGTTCGTTACAGAACCAACACACAGATCTGGCCATACGTTGGACTGGCTAATCGCACGTGAGTCTGATGCCATGGTTGCGTCAGTGACTGTAACTGACAAACTTTCTTCAGACCATTCTGCTGTTATATTCTTGCTTAATATTTCAAAACCTACCAGAAACAAAAAATCTGTTACTCGTCGCAACCTGAAATCCATCAACATTAACACTTTTTCTTCTCAAGGTCCTCAGAAAGAAAAGATCTGAGCACATCACTCCTCTTTTGCAACATCTCCACTGGCTCCCTGTCTCACACTGAATAAAGTACAAGATCAGCACTCTATGTTATAGATGCATTCACAAAACTGCCCCTTCCTATCTCTGTGGCTGCCTTCACCTCTACACTCCATCTCGCTCACTACGATCGGCCTCGGATCCACTCTGTTTACGCATACCCAGATTCAAACACTCGACTGTTGGCCGCCGTTCTTTCTCTGTTTCTGGACCTTGCGATTGGAATGAACTTCCTTTTTCGCTTCGTCAAGTCTCTACACTCAGCTCTTTCAAGTCTGGCCTTAAAACCCACCTCTTCCCAAAATAGCCTCCCTTGCCTGCCCTTCCTTGTCTTTAGTGTCTACAGTATTAGAGTTATGCATGCGTGTGAATGACTGGTGCGAAAGCGCTTTGATTTTTCTCTGCACAAGATCCAGCGCTATATAAATACCATTATTATTATTATTATTAATCTGGTTCACCAACACATTGTCAACAAATCGCTATTTCCGGTGGCTGATCGCATGATGAGTGACGGTACTTGATTTTCGGCACCAAATGAAGGGAGTGAAGTCTGAAATGTCCGTGGTCTGTTTCCCATTGACTCTGGAAGGTGCCTTGGATGATATCAATAACTGTTAGGTCAAGAAAGTGATTTTACTCCGTCTCCTGGGATTCTAACGCAGACTGTAACATTGCAAGCCCTCAGTCTGTGACACCAACCTCTGCAGCTGATGACAGAGATCCGTCCCGACGTGGCACTTGTTTCCTGTTATTTTGGTGCCCTGAAATCCTGGATCTGCACGAGACCCATTCAGACTCTGGACAGTCTACAGCCTCGGTGGATTTCCATACTGTGTTGATGCGAAAAAACACACACATGAAGTCATACTGGGGAGGGGGGAGGGGCTGTCTGAGCTAATCATAGAACGTTCTCTCCGTTCATCTGTCTTCCACGCCGTAAACAAAGTTTGGCTTTGTGAAAAAACGTGGGTCATTTCGCAGCGCTTGTTATTTTATTTTTTTTTATTTTTGTACGCTTATAGTTGACTTCATCAAGTTTTTGCGCCTTATAAATAGTAGTAGTAGTAGTAGTTCCTTTTTTATGTATTTATTTATTATTAATATATATATATTTTTTTTAATATTATTATTATCTCGGCGTTGGGTTATGCTGCTGGTCAGGCATCTGCTTGGCAGATGTGGTGTAGCATATATGGATTTTTCCGAACGCAGTGACGCCTTGAGCGACTGATACTGATACTGTTTAAGCTGAACACTTGATTTGAAGGGTGCATTGCACGCTGTCCGTCATTTCTCACGCCTGCACTGCTTAAAGCAGGAATATTTTACCGTTTGATTTAGTTCAAGAGCTTAGGATAACACGAAAGTTGTTTTTTAATCATAAAATCATGTCCGGAAGTAAGGACAGTAACACACACACACACACACACACACACACACACACACAACAATAACGGGAAATTTCCAGTTCATGTTGGATGATTAGAGTGAAACACTAACAACGTGCATTTAAAAATCGTGGAAAATTGATTTTCTGACACTTTCTTTCATGCCGAAGGGATGCAACTCTATTTTATTTTACTCATGGTGGAATGCAGCGCTTTTAAGGGAGATAATCGATTGAGGATGTGTGGGTGGGGTGGAAGAGAGGGCAGTGTGTGTGTGTGTGTGTGTGTGTGTGTGTGTGTGTGTGACAGAGAGTTGTCCTCACAGAAACATTCAATGTGAAATCCGAGTGACCGGGACGGCAATGATTTTGGTTGCTATTTTTCTAATGCGAACTTCTCCCGCCTACCGCCCACCCCCACTCTTTGCCATTTGTTTACCACAATGTACCGGAGTGACAGGAATTCATGCAGATTTTCAGTTATATGCAAACGTGTATGTATTGTTGTGATGGCTTTATTTTCATGTATTGTTATGGTTTCGACTTGTGAACTTTTTTTTAGATTTTATATAGCAGTATTTTTTTTCCATAATACTTGTGAACTTTTTTTTTATATATAGCAGTAATTTTTTTTTTCATAATACTGTTGCCGGTTGCTTTATTGTGACATTTGTTGTATGTTGAATATGTGTTAATGAAGACCTGTAATGTGGTGTATTATGATGGAATATATATACATATTTATATATATATATATATTTGTTTTATATATATATATATATATATATATATATATATATATAAAACTCTGTAAATAAAGAGCTATGCTCACACACACACACACACACACACACACACACACACACACACACACACACACACACACACACACACACACACACACACTTTTAATGAAATTATGAAAGAAATTGTGTTCCACAGTCATTAGCTAAATTTGCTGTTTTCTCCTCTCGCGACCTCGTTCTCTACCAATTTGCTGTTTTCTCCTCTCGCGACCTCGTTCTCTACCAATTTGCTGTTTTCTCTTCTCGAGACCTCGTTCTCTACCAATTTGCTGTTTTCTCTTCTCGCGACCTCGTTCTCTACCAATTTGCTGTTTTCTCTTCTCGCGACCTCGTTCTCTACCAATTTGCTGTTTTCTCTTCTCGAGACCTCGTTCTCTACCAATTTGCTGTTTTCTCTTCTCGCGACCTCGTTCTCTACCAATTTGCTGTTTTCTCTTCTCGCGACCTCGTTCTCTACCAATTTGCTGTTTTCTCTTCTCGCGACCTCGTTCTCTACCAATTTGCTGTTTTCTCTTCTCGCGACCTCGTTCTCTACCAATTTGCTAACACCAGTACCCACTGTCGTACTGTCCATTCCTTTTTGCTTTCCTCTTCTATATTTCTAAATACAGTATACAGTTAATAATACTTGGGTCGTTTTGCCTTTCTTAACATTTTGGCATACCAGTTTCCAGTATACTACCACGTCATCATTTTGTGTACCAATTTCGCTTTATCATGTGCACAGTTTCTATGATATACTACTAATATACTAGTAACCATGCCATTATTTTGTGACCAACTGTTTATCATGTGCACAGTTTCTATGATATACTACTAATATACTAGTAACCATGCCATTATTTTGTGACCAACTGTTTATCATGTGCACAGTTTCTATGATATACTACTAATATACTAGTAACCATGCCATTATTTTGTGACCAACTGTTTATCATGAACACAGTTTCTATGATATACTACTAATATACTAGTAACCATGCCATTATTTTGTGACCAACTGTTTATCATGTGCACAGTTTCTATGATATACTACTAATATACTAGTAACCATGCCATTATTTTGTGACCAACTGTCGCTTTATCATGTGCACAGTTTCTATGATATACTACTAATATACTAGTAACCATGCCATTATTTTGTGACCAACTGTTTATCATGTGCACAGTTTCTATGATATACTACTAATATACTAGTAACCATGCCATTATTTTGTGACCAACTGTCGCTTTATCATGTGCACAGTTTCTATGATATACTACTAATATACTAGTAACCATGCCATTATTTTGTGACCAACTGTTTATCATGAACACAGTTTCTATGATATACTACTAATATACTAGTAACCATGCCATTATTTTGTGACCAACTGTTTATCATGTGCACAGTTTCTATGATATACTACTAATATACTAGTAACCATGCCATTATTTTGTGACCAACTGTCGCTTTATCATGTGCACAGTTTCTATGATATACTACTAATATACTAGTAACCATGCCATTATTTTGTGACCAACTGTTGCTTTATCATGAACACAGTTTCTAATAAGTAATTTACTACCATGCCAGTCTTTTTCTGTACCACTTTCGCTTTATGTACTGTTTCTGATACAATATCATAGTGTCATGGTTTGGTGACCCACTTTTGTTTCATCATGTACACAGATCCCAATACACTGTCACTATTTTGTGACCTACTTTCGCTGTGTCATGCACACAGTTTCTTACCTATTATCATCATGTCACTGTTTTGTGACCAACTTTTGCTTTAATATGCACACAGTTTCTTATATTGATAAGAAGCTCTAGGGACAGCTGGACAGTACAAGGTCTTCAGAGAAGAAGCCCCCCTCAGTCAGGTGTTTCGGCCCTTAACTCCTTACACTCTAAGGGGGCCCAGGTCATGACTCCTGGATGCCCTTGTATTGCGGCTTTTTTTTTTCCCCCTGGTCCTCTGCAAGTTCGAACCCATGCCTCCAGGGTGGTCGCCAGCACTTCATGACTGAGTCACCTTTTCTGGCAGATGTTTTAACCACTGAGCCATCGTACGCCTAGTTTGAATAGGGAAAGTTAATCTTTATGAAGTTTACTTTCATTCCTCCTCGACCAGATCCAGCTGGAACTCTTTTCTGCTGCTTCTGCCTTGAGAGCCCGTGTCCTGTCTCTGCCATTGCCTTGAGAGACCCTGTCCTGTCTCTGCCATTGCCTTGAGAGACCCTGTCCTGTCTCTGCCATTGCCTTGAGAGACCCTGTCCTGTCTCTGCCATTGCCTTGAGAGCCCGTGTCCTCTCTCTGCCATTGCCTTGAGAGACCCTGTCCTGTCTCTGCCATTGCCTTGAGAGACCCTGTCCTGTCTCTGCCATTGCCTTGAGAGACCCTGTCCTCTCTCTGTTAGAAATCGACAGCTGTTTCATAATGCTGTAGGCAGATGCACCTACAAACCCTCTTGCACCAATCTCTATGGCGAGGACTTGGGCTTGGAAGCCAGATTCTCTCAGGCTGCTGGCTAGACTAGCATACTTCTCGGTCTGTCAGTATCTATATTATCATGTCAGTTTTTTGTGACCAACCTTTGCTCTGACATGTCCAAGACAAGTGCGGCCCTGAGTGTTTTGATGGCCGTAGATACAGAGCAGCTGACCCAAACCACGGCGTAGAAATCTCTGCCGATGTATCAAGTCTCCTGACCCTACAGTCTGCAGCCACATTGACAGTTTCTCCCCCCCCCCACCCCCCACCCCTACCCCCTCACCCCTCGCCACTATGTATCAATGTCCAGTCTCACTGTTCACAATCTCTCTCTGTGTCACACACACACATACACGCACACATGCACACGCACACACACACACACACATGCACACGCACACACACGCAGTCCGTAGCATGCCCACAAGCATACATTTTTCAGTACATATATATCTAATCTATGCACATTGTTTTCGCTTAAACACGTCAAGATAATAGCAACATAGCAACGCTGCCACTGTCAAATGCAATATGACAAGTATATTGCCCCCACCCCCACCCCCTCCCCTACACATGCGATCATGCGCACATGCTCACACACACACTTCCTCTCACAACCTGTTGAAGATTTCAAAGGTAGGCTACTGATAACACAAGCAAACCTACATGTCTGCATCAGATAACAGCACAGACCATTTGCACTGAAAGCTGATAATGTGCTGTATCTCAAAGTGTTACTGGCAACCTTTATATATATATATATTAATATATATTTACATACATACATAGATACATATATATATATATGTATGTATTACAGACATCCATTCAAATCTTTAAACTTTTTGCAACTAAACACAGCCACGTAAAATGAGTCAGCTCACCCACATTTTTAGAAACACACTCACACGCACATGTGCGCACGCACACACACACACACACACACACACACACACACACAGAGGAGAGAGGACAGAGACTCACAGCTATTGGCTTTGGCAGAAGTCGTATGCCTTTTGTATCATTTTAGTTTTAAAAAAAACAACAAAAAAATTAATGCTTTGTTTACCGCTTACTGCTTCATTTTCATGGGCTAATTAAGACTGGTTCAATTCACACTTAAGATAAATAATAATGATATTATTTAATATATAGCGCTGAATCTTGTGTAGAGACAAATCCAAGCGCTTTATACTTGAAGACTTGTATGCAACGGAAAAAGTGTTTTTTTCTTGTTTTTTTCCCCCTCATATATGGCGTCCAGAGACCGACTGGGAGGAAGAGCTGAGTTACTTGCTGCATGTTGTACCATCAGTGACGATTATCATTGGTTCTTTCTCTGGAAGGAAGAGCTGAGTTACTTGCTACATGTTCTACCATCAGTGACGATTATCAGCTTTGGTTCTTTCTTCTGCCTCCAACGCGTCCATTCATTAACAAACGACTGACTGATTCTGTGCTGATTTTCTTTCATTTTAGTTTGATGCTGTTCTTCGACGGGTGCAATAGCCGAGTGGTTAAAGCGTTGGACTTTCAATCTGAGGGTCCCGGGTTCGAATCACGGTGACGGCGCCTGGTGGGTAAAGGGTGGAGATTTTTACGATCTCCCAGGTCAACATATGTGCAGACCTGCTAGTGCCTGAACCCCCTTCGTGTGTATATGCAAGCAGAAGATCAAATACGCACGTTAAAGATCCTGTAATCCATGTCAGCGTTCGGTGGGTTATGGAAACAAGAACATTCCCATCATGCACACCCCCGAAAGCGGAGTATGGCTGCCTATATGGCGGGGTAAAAACGGTCATACACGTAAAAGCCCACTCGTGTGCATACGAACGCAGAAGAAGATGCTGTTCTTCATGCAGCATTTGGGGTTGGCTTCCGTGCCTTCACCAGCACACTGGGTCGGAGTACAATCTGGCATCAGCTTCCACGTTGATTTTCTGTGTATTTTTTTCAAAGCAGTGTGCTGTATGTTGATCAGCCTGCATGTCTTCACACCTCCTGGACACCCACCCACCACCCTTCACCTATCCCGTAGTCTTGTGGTCCGTTGGGGCGCCACAGGTGATCTGGCAACCAGCATCCTCCAGTCCTCCTGGACACTGAAACGCAGCTGATGTTAACAGCTTGGCGGGCCGAACAGCTGAGACTGCCGGTGGAAAGTGTTGTACTGTGAAGGTCCTGGGTTTGAATCCTGGTCCCCACGCCTGGCAGGGCAAGGGTGGAGAATCTTCTGATCTCTCGGGTCAGCAGATGTGCGGACCTGCTGGTGCATGGACCCCCAGTATGTGTTGACGCACGGACCCCCAGTATGTGTTGACGCACGGACCACCAGTATGTGTTGACGGACCCCCAGTATGTGTTGACGCATGGACCCCCAGTATGTGTTGACGCATGGACCCCCAGTATGTGCTGACGACCCCCAGTATGTGTTGACGCACGGACCCCCAGTATGTGTTGACGCACGGACCCCCAGTATGTGTTGACGCACGGACCCCCAGTATGTGTTGACGGACCCCCAGTATGTGTTGACGCATGGACCCCCAGTATGTGTTGACGCATGGACCCCCAGTATGTGTTGACGCATGGACCCCCAGTATGTGTTGACGCACGGACCCCCAGTATGTGTTGACGCACGGACCTCCAGTATGTGTTGACGCATGCAGAAGATCAAACGCACATGTTGAAGTCCTGTAATCCATGTCAGCATTCGGTGCGTTTTGGAAGCGAGAACATACCCAGAATGCACACCCCTGAAAAAGGGGTATGGCTGCCTACACCGGGGGTAAAAATGTCATACATGTAAAACATTGACTGGTACATACAAGTTAATGTGGCAGTTGTAGCTCATGAACACAGACGAAGAAATATAATATGGATACCTATATATGGCATATCCTCGGTCAGAGACCAAGCTCTAAGCGCTTTACATACACGGAGTCATCAGCACAACAGGCTGCCTGCATGGGTAGAGCCGACTGACATCTGCCGTTGGGCGCTCATCATTTGTTTCCTGTGTCGTTCAATCAGGTTTCAGTCATGCACTCTTAAAGACATGTAACATTTCATGTGTATGACGGTTTTGTTTATTTACCTCGCCATGTAGGCAGCCATACTCCGTTTTCAGGAGTGTGCGTGTTACTGAGATTCGAACCGGGCTCCTCAGATTGGAAGTTCAACACTTTAACCACTTGGCCGTTGCGCCCGTCAAGAACAAATAAGCAGCATGACAACAAGGAACTGGGCACCTCAGTCCACACACACAAATACGACAAACCTCAAACTTCATATACCATTCGTTCCTCCCTCTCTCCCTCGTGGCCTGACTGAGGGTGTTGGGTTATGCTGCCGGTCAGGCATCTGCTCAGCAGATGTGGTGTTGTGTATATATTTGTATTTGTATTCCTTTTTGTCACAACAGATTTCTCTGTGTGAAATTCGGGCTGCTCTCCCCAGGGAGAGCACGTCGCTACACTACAGCGCCACCCATTTTTTGGTATTTTTTCCTGCGTGCAGTTTTATTTGTTTTTCCTGTTGAAGTGGATTTTTCTACAGAATTTTGCCAGGAACAACCCTTTTGTTGCCGTGGGTTCTTTTACGTGCGCTAAATGCATGCTGCACATGGGACCTCGGTTTATCGTCTCATCCGAACGACTAGCGTCCAGACCACCACTCAAGGTCTAGTGGAGGGGGAGAAAATATCGGTGGCTGAGCTGTGATTCGAACCAGCGCCCTCAGATTCTCTCACTTCCTAGGCGGACGCGTTACCTCTAGGTCATCACTGGATTTGTCCTAACTCGGTGATGCCTGCTGGAGTACCTGAAGTGAACTCGCTATCTCTGTGTTTGTAACCACCCTCCACTCTCTGGCTGTCTTTTGTGCCGAGTGTCTTTTGAATACCTACATGAGATTACAATGATTTTGTGTTTCCCTGATTCAGCCGGTGAGCAAATCATTATTTTGCTGCAAACATGATATTATAAATGATTAACCAGGTGAGATCTTAGAACTGTGCCATTGTGTTTACTCACTCATTTATTTCCCATGTTTACAGAAATTGTTGAAATATATTATTTTGGAAAAAAAAAGTTAAAAGTTTTATTGCAGTGGGTGAAGATGTGTATTGTCATGGCAAACGCATGCGTGTGGACCATTCTCCTTCTCTAAAGGACAGTTTTTTTGCGTCTTGGAATGCATACAAATATTGTTCACAAACACCTATACTCGCGTGTATGAAAGGTTATCTCTAAGACCAACATAGTTAAATGCATACATGGACACATACACATAGTGCACACACACACAGGCACACACACACACACTCACAGAGGCAATGAGCTTTCCTTTGCCATGATAAACAGCAACAACATCAAAAAATAAAACATGCCCTTGTTCAAGAAACAACTGTCCAGTGAAAACGAGCATTTCTTCACAAAACATCTTTTTCCGAGAAAACAAGGTTTCCTGCATGAAACCAGTTCAATTTATATGAAAACATCAAGCATTTCTACAGGAAACAACTGAGAAATCATGCTATTCTACAGGAAACAACTGCTTTTCTGTGAAAAAAACAAGAAAAACCTCAAATTTATAGATTAAAAAATTGTAATATGACATATAATGTCATTAATCGTGTAATATGCCATCTCTCTCTTTTTCTCTGGCCCTCCCCCCTTTCTTTATCTCTATCTCACTTTTTCTCTCTTTCCTTTAATGTGTGTGGTGTGGTGTGGTGTGGTGTGTGTGTGTGTGTGTGGTGTGGTTTGGTGTGTTGTGTGGGTGTGGTGTGGTGTGGTGTGTTGTGTGGGTGTGGTGTGTTGTGTGGTGTGGTGTGTGTGTTGTGTGTGTGTGTGTGGTGTGGTGTGTTGTGTGTGCTGTGCTGTGCTGTGCTGTGCTGTGTGTGTGTGGTGTGTGGTGTGTGTGTGCTTGTCTTCCCTTTGTTTTGTTTGTTTAACAATCAAAGAAAAATCAATACGTGTACAACTTCAACTTTGATATTTATAACAATGATAATGATCTTCATTATCTGTGCTCTTTTTTCTTTTCTTTTTTCACATATTACACAAGTACTGTATGCTAAAAAAAAAAAAAGGGGGGGGGGGGGAGGGGGAATTTAGAGAAAAAAAAATTAAGGGAAAAAAAGTGATGTTACATCTTGGAAAAACAAGAAAAAAAAAAAAAACACGAAAAAAAACCCACACAAAATCACCTACAGAAAAATAAATGCTGCATGAACAGGACTTGAGTGGCAGCACGCTGACCGGCGGTGACAGCATATCAAACATTACTGGTTCCACACCCAGTGCAAACAAACACACCACCAGGTGCACTGAAACCAGGTGTTGGCTGAGTGGTAACTCATCCACGTAGGAAGTGAGACAATCTGAGCGCACTGTTCTTCTTCTTCTGCGTTCACTCGTATGCACACGAGTGGGCTTTTACGTGTATGACCGTTTTTACCCCGCCATGTAGGCAGCCATACTCCGTTTTCGGGGGTGTGCATGCTGGGTATGTTCTTGTTTCCATAACCCACCGAACGCTGACATGGATTACAGGATCTTTAACATGCGTGTTTGATCTTCTGCTTGCATATACACACGAAGGGGGTTCAGGCACTGGCAGGTCTGCACATATGTTGACCTGGGAGATCGTAAAAATCTCCACCCTTTACCCACCAGGCACCGTCACCATGATTCGAACCCGGGACCCTCAGATTGACAGTCCAATGCTTTAACCACTCGGCTATTGCGCCCGTCGAGCACACTGTTCGAATCCCACAGTTGCCCAGTATTTTCTCCCCTTCCACTGGACCTTAACTGGTGGTCTGGATACCAGTCAGTAGGAGGAGACGATAAACCGAGGTCTGCTTTGCTACAGCTACAAAAGGGTTGTCCCTGGTAAAATTCTGTAGAAAAATCCACTTCGATAGGAAAACAAATAAAATTGCAGGCAGAAAAAATACAAAAAAAGTGGATGGCACTCTCAGTGTAGTGAACGTGCTTTCCCTGGGGAGAGCAGCCCGAATTTCACACACAGAGATCTGTTGCAACAAAAGGGTAATAACAATAAATATGATACAATTCAATACAGTGCACTACAATACAATACACACTCCTATCATCTCCTCAGGCACCGCTGACTGCTCATTCCCTAATCACATGTCAACATAATTATAATTATTACAAAATTCACCATGTCAACATAATTATAATTACAAAATTCACCATGTCAACATAATTATAATTATTACATAGATTGTTTGTTCTTGGTCACACTTCACCGACAATCATAGATTGTTTGTTCTTGGTCACACTTCACCGACAATCATAGATTGTTTGTTCTTGGTCACACTTCACCGACAATCATAGATTGCTTGTTTTGGGTCACACCCACTTCAACAACAAAGCTGAACACTCGCATACACACGCACACACCCAAACACACGGATAGAGATTCATACACACGCACACACCCAAACACACGGATAGAGATTCATACACACGCACACACCCAAACACACGGATAGAGATTCATACACACGCACACACCCAAACACACGGATAGAGATTCATTCAGAACTTAGCTGTGAAGGAAGATGCTTCAAGCACATCTTCAGAACACTTGTGGAAACACAGTGGCGCCCTCTGCTACCAACGTCTTGCTGACAGGAAATGCAGACTCTATTCTCTCGACAAGCAGCACCCTAAAATTGTTCTGGAAAAGCTTCATCTATTTCTAAGAAAAATAATATTCATGGATACTTTTCACTTTGTTTGCATCAGGTGAACAATAGTTTTGTCGCTAAATTTATGTTCTGTGTGACTGATGATGCACTTAACCACTTCCCAAATACTCCCATGAGTAACAGGTCTGAAAGAGAAGAGAGAGACAAAGAGACAGAGAGAAAGACAGACAAACACACAGAGAGAAAGACAAAGAGAGAGAGACTGAAATAGTCACAGCTGAAAGAGAGGAGAAGAGAGAGACCGAGAGAGGGAGGAATGGGAAAAGGTGGACAGAAAATCTGAAAGTCAACCTTTTTCTTTAAATTTTTATTTCTATATACCTTATTTACACCAGTCATCCTATGGACGGCGACAAGAAACACACGTTGTCCAGTCTGTGATGTCCCCCTCCCATTTCAACCCAAAGTGCTGTCCATGTTGTCAAAAGCACTATGAAGCATTACCAAAAAAAAAAAAAAAAAGGGGGTGTGGGGGTGGGGTGGGGGGATGTGGTAGTAGCGGTCACCAGGCACTGAAGTCACTCAGTTTGTAGGCGGCAGTTCCCTCCCCTGTCTTCCGCTTTTTGGATGTGTCACTAGAGTTGGGATGCGTGTCGTCTGCTGCCTCGGCTGTCCGTTTTCTGTGAAAAGACAAAAGAGGTCTTCATTTTCCTAAAATCACTGCCTGTTTTCAGTGTAAAGACAAAGATGTCTTCATTTTTCAGAAATCACTGGCTGTTTTCTGTGAAAAGACAAAAGAGGTCTTCATTTTCCTAAAATCACTGCCTGTTTTCAGTGAAAAGACAAAAGAGGTCTTCATTTTTTCAGAAATCACTGGCTGTTTTCTGTGAAAAGACAGCATATTCACTTTCAAGAAATGAACCCCCTTTTTCATTGAAAAAGACATAAATCAACAAACATCTTCACAAACATTCTGTTTCAATATATCACTCCCTATTTTCTATCAAAAGACAGAAATCAATGCAAACTTTCTGTGAAATAGCAAAATAAACCAATGTCTACTTTATGCGTATTTACTGTAAAAAGACATTAGTTCTTCAGTTTCAATAAATCACTGTTTCGTGTTAAAAAACACTAGACCTTCATTCAATAAATTACTGCTTGTTGTTGGTAAAAAGATATGAGTTTCTTCATCTTAAAAAAACCTCACTGCCCATTTTCTGTGAAAAGACATGAGATTTTGTACGGATGGTTTACATCATGGGATGTACCTATTATCTACTTTGGACATGACAAAAAAAGAGCTGTTTTCTCTGTTTGTGCTGTTAACTGTAGACTGCTGCTATCATAGTATGCCATCAGGCTCGTACAAGTCCTCATCTAATTACTATCATCTTCTGTTTAAGGACACCATTGCCCATTTCCTGTGAAAAGACAAACAATTGGTATCATTTTCTATTTTAATATCAGTGCCCATTTCCTGTGAAAAGACAAACAATTGCTATCATTTTCTATTTTAATATCAGTACCCATTTTCTGTGAAAAGACACGTGATTGCTGTCATTTTCAAAGTCCTCCATACCCAATTCATGTGAAAAGACATTAAGTGATTGTTTTCATCTTCTTGTTCAAAATATTACTACCCATTTCTTGTGAAAAGACAGGTGGTTGCTGTCACTGTTTCAAGACAACACTATCCATTTCCTGTGAAGAGACACAAGGTGATTGCTAACATCTTGTTTCAAGACAATACTACCAATTTCCTGTGAAAAGACACAATATGGTTACTAACATCTTGTTTCAAGAAAACACAACCCATTTCCTGTGAGAAGACAGGTGGCTGCTATCACTTTTTGTTTCAAGACAACACTACCAATTTCCAGTGAAAAGACATGAGGTCATTAATAACATCTTGTTTCAAGACAACACTACCATTTCCTGTGAAAAGACACAAGGTGATTGTTAACATCTTGTTTCAAGACAACACTACCCTTTTCCTGTGAAAAGACAAGGGGAATGCTTACATCTTGTTTCAAGACAACACTAACCCTTTTCCTGTGAAAAGACACAAGGTGAATGCTTACATCGTTTCAAGACAAGACTACCCATTTCCATTAGTAGGACTGTTTTTGTCCTGCCTTTCAGGCTGACGTCCAAACAAGGGTCCCAGACTGAACTATGTGTAGGACTGTTTTTGTCCTGCCTTTCAGGCTGACGTCCAAACAAGGGTCCCAGACTGAACTATGTGTAGGACTGTTTTTGTCCTGCCTTTCAGCCTGACGTCCAAACAAGGGTCCCAGACTGAACTATGTGTAGGACTGTTTTTGTCCTGCCTTTCAGCCTGACGTCCAAACAAGGGTCCCGGACTGAACTATGTGTAGGACTGTTTTTGTCCTGCCTTTCAGCCTGACGTCCAAACAAGGCTCCCAGACTGAAATACTGGCAAAAGCTGTGCAAACGGCAACAGCACTGATGAGACTGAAGCCCGTGAGGAGAGACAATAACATCCGTCTCAGAACAAGTCTGTAGCTCCTACATGCACCACTTCCATTTTCTTAGTGCAGTGGAAATGAAATGCTTCAGGAGACTCCTTGGCATCTCCTACAAGGGCCACATAAAAAAATGACGGAAGATGACAATCATATTCCGACTACGCACGGGGCACTGCCGCCTGCGAGACCACATGTACCGAATGAAGCTGTCACACACTCCTGACTGCCCGTGTAAGACAGGCCCACAAACTCCGGAGCACATCCTGCAGTCCTGCCCCCTGTATCAAGATGCACGGACGCAGCACTGGCCCTATGGAGCCACACTGGCAGAAAAGCTCTGGGGCACCAAAGAAGACCTCATCAAGACCACCACCTTCATTTCCAGCATAGGACTGCAAGTCTGAGACCATGATCACGGGGAACGCAGAAGAAGAAGAAGGAGGAAGATAAACCATCAGACAGCCAAAAATGGAGAATGTTGGTCATGCAGCACCCCCATGACCAAACCAGGTTTCAGGATCAGTCAGGCAGCCGTCCGATATTTCTGGGCCCTGAGTGCATGCTGGGTTTGCATCTTTCTGTGACCAACCCTGAGACTGATCTTGGGATCTTTAACCTGCACAAGTGAGCTCCATCCATGTGTCTGCACACACGTCAAGGCACTGCCAGGTCTGCACGCACGGTTCTGGAAGACTGGAAATATCTCCATCCTCAACCCACTGGGATTCGAACCTCAAAGACTGACAGGACAGAAGCGTGCCACTGGTCATTGGGCTACCATGACTGTCTCCTTCAGTTTAAAGGGATGTGATCTTCAGGGTCTCATGTAAACTCTTCCATTCACTGAATGAGAGTCTGCACACTGGATATGGAAACGCGAAAAGATTCTGAAATTCTATTTCATGATGGAGAAAAACTGACACAAAAGGAGCAGTATGTACACATGACCACCAGAAGTTCAAGCACATATGCCTGTACAGGTGGTCGCCCTTTACCACCACAGCCACCTAACATTGCTTTCCCCATTACACACCTCACACCACATCACATCATGTCATGTTACATCACACCACACCACACACACAGACCACACCACATCACATCACATCGCACCACAACACACACATCACACCACATCACACCACATTACATCACATCACAACACATCATATCACACCACACCACAACACTCCACACCATATCACACCACACCACACCACACACACAACATAAAATACAACATAAACACACTACACCACACCTGCAACACAACACAAAACACAACACAAGCACACTACACACATACAACACACACACCTCAACACAATATATATATACAACACAATACACACGGGTGGTGGTGTGTCCACCGAGATCGATGATGACCATCGTTGTCATCCAGCTGGGGGATGGGGGGTGGTGGTGGTGGGGTGGGGGGGAGGATGCTCATGAATCTATCTGTGAGTGCACACATACACAACACAACACTCACACCACAACACACACACACACGCACACCACAACACACACATAAACACACACACATCCTACATACATAACAAACCAGACACAACACACACACACACACACTAAACAACAATAATAACACACACACACACACACACACTAAACAACAACAACACACACATACACACATACACAAAAGCACACAGACACCTACATTCACAACAAACCACAAACAAACCGCACACAACACAAAAACAGACACCCCGCCCCCCAAACCCACACACCACAACACACCCCCACACCCACACCCACACCACACACTCACAATGCAGCAGAGTTGATGTATTTGCCAACTCCCTGCTTGAAGACCCGCGGTCCAGAGTCCACCCTGGCTTCCCGTTTCTTCCGTTTGGCGTCCTCTTCCTCCGCCTTCAGCCGGGCCGCCTCCTCCTCCCTCTCCTGCGCCAGCTGCACACAGTCCATCGCTGTCCATCAGCACCACAGACCATTGACAGTGCGTCCATCAGCACCACAGACCATTGACAGTGCGTCCATCAGCACCACAGACCATTGACAGTGCGTCCATCAGCACCACAGACCATTGACAGTGCGTCCATCAGCACCACAGACCATGGACAGTGTCCATCAGCACCACAGACCATGAACAGTGCGTCCATCAGCACCACAGACCATTGACATTGTCCATCAGCACCACACACCATTGACAGTGTGTCCATCAGCACCACAGACCATTGACAGTGTGTCCATCAGCACCACAGACCATGGACAGTGTGTCCATCAGCACCACAGACCATGAACAGTGTGTCCATCAGCACCACAGACCATGAACAGTGTGGACAGTGTGTCCATCAGCACCACAGACCATGAACAGTGTGGACAGTGTGTCCATCAGCACCACAGACCATGGACAGTGTGTCCATCAGCACCACAGACCATGAACAGTGTGTCCATCAGCACCACAGACCATGAACAGTGTGTCCATCAGCACCACAGACCATGGACAGTGTGTCCATCAGCACCACAGACCATGAACAGTGTGTCCATCAGCACCACAGACCATGAACAGTGTGGACAGTGTGTCCATCAGCACCACAGACCATTGACAGTGTGTCCATCAGCACCACAGACCATGAACAGTGTGTCCATCAGCACCACAGACCATGAACAGTGTGGACAGTGTGTCCATCAGCACCACAGACCATGAACAGTGTGTCCATCAGCACCACAGACCATGGACAGTGTGGACAGTGTCCATTAGCACCACAGACCATGGACAGTGTGTCCATCAGCACCACAGACCATGGACAGTGTGTCCATCAGCACCACAGACCATGAACAGTGTGGACAGTGTGTCCATCAGCACCACAGACCATGAACAGTGTGGACAGTGTGTCCATCAGCACCACAGACCATGGACAGTGTGTCCATCAGCACCAGACCATGGACAGTGTGTCCATCAGCACCACAGACCATGGACAGTGTGTCCACCAGCACCACAGACCATTGACAGTGTGTCCATCAGCACCACAGACCATGGACAGTGTGTCCATCAGCACCACAGACCATGAACAGTGTGGACAGTGTGTCCATCAGCACCACAGACCATGAACAGTGTGTCCATCAGCACCACAGACCATGGACAGTGTGTCCATCAGCACCACAGACCATGGACAGTGTGTCCATCAGCACCACAGACCATGGACAGTGTGTCCATCAGCACCACAGACCATGAACAGTGTGGACAGTGTGTCCATCAGCACCACAGACCATGGACAGTGTGTCCATCAGCACCAGACCATGGACAGTGTGTCCATCAGCACCAGACCATGGACAGTGTGTCCATCAGCACCACAGACCATGGACAGTGTGTCCACCAGCACCACAGACCATTGACAGTGTGTCCATCAGCACCACAGACCATGGACAGTGTGTCCATCAGCACCACAGACCATGAACAGTGTGGACAGTGTGTCCATCAGCACCACAGACCATGAACAGTGTGTCCATCAGCACCACAGACCATGGACAGTGTGTCCATCAGCACCACAGACCATGGACAGTGTGTCCATCAGCACCACAGACCATGGACAGTGTGTCCATCAGCACCACAGACCATGAACAGTGTGGACAGTGTGTCCATCAGCACCACAGACCATGGACAGTGTGTCCATCAGCACCAGACCATGGACAGTGTGTCCATCAGCACCACAGACCATGGACAGTGTGTCCACCAGCACCACAGACCATTGACAGTGTGTCCATCAGCACCACAGACCATGGACAGTGTGTCCATCAGCACCACAGACCATGGACAGTGTGGACAGTGTGTCCATCAGCACCACAGACCATGAACAGTGTGTCCATCAGCACCACAGACCATGGACAGTGTGTCCATCAGCACCACAGACCATGGACAGTGTGTCCATCAGCACCACAGACCATGGACAGTGTGTCCATCAGCACCACAGACCATGAACAGTGTGTCCATCAGCACCACAGACCATGGACAGTGTGTCCATCAGCACCACAGACCATTGACAGTGTGTCCATCAGCACCACAGACCATGGACAGTGTGTCCATCAGCACCGCAGACCATGGACAGTGTGTCCATCAGCACCACAGACCATTGACAGTGTGTCCATCAGCACCACAGACCATGGACAGTGTGTCCATCAGCACCACAGACCATGAACAGTGTGTCCATCAGCACCACAGACCATGAACAATGTGGACAGTGTGTCCATCAGCACCACAGACCATGGACAGTGTGTCCATCAGCACCACAGACCATGAACAGTGTGTCCATCAGCACCACAGACCATGGACAGTGTGTCCATCAGCACCACAGACCATTGACAGTGTGTCCATCAGCACCACAGACCATGGACAGTGTGTCCATCAGCACCACAGACCATGAACAGTGTGTCCATCAGCACCACAGACCATGAACAGTGTGTCCATCAGCACCACAGACCATGGACAGTGTGTCCATCAGCACCACAGACCATGAACAGTGTGTCCATCAGCACCACAGACCATGGACAGTGTGTCCATCAGCACCACAGACCATGGACAGTGTGAACAGTGTGTCCATCAGCACCACAGACCATGGACAGTGTGTCCATCAGCACCACAGACCATGGACAGTGTGGACAGTGTCCATCAGCACCACAGACCATGGACAGTGTGTCCATCAGCACCACAGACCATGAACAGTGTGGACAGTGTGTCCATCAGCACCACAGACCATGAACAGTGTGGACAGTGTGTCCATCAGCACCACAGACCATGGACAGTGTGTCCATCAGCACCACAGACCATGGACAGTGTGTCCATCAGCACCACAGACCATGGACAGCGCTTGTTATCTTCCTTACTTATCCCTTTCCTATTAACCCTTTTGCTGCCAGGAAAATAAGATTTAAGTGAAATCTATTTGCCAGGGTTTTTTCCACTAAAAACAGGTACAAATTTTCAAAATATTCTGTGCTCTTTGTTATAGGAGAAAGACCCATAAATGTATATATTTTCTGAAAGGTAAATGAATAAAGAATACAAAACACGAGATATTTCCCCATTTTATAATATTTTTAGTGACATGCTGTTGTTTTGAAATCAGGGTTTTGTATTTTGTCACATTTTCAACTTGTTCATTACAAACATTAGTCAGGTAATTTGCACTAAAATATATTCTCTGGACAAATGTATATCTGTACTCACAAAATCATACTAGAACAACCACAATAAAAAACAAGAGAGGCAAGGCCTTCAAGACTCACTTGTGATACACTTAAAAAAAAAAAATCCAAGCTTTTTATGTATTGAGTATAATTTCAAAATGTAATGTTTAAGATGAGAATGATCAGTTTAAAGCAAATTAAGTCCCCTATCATTAATTACAGAGTAATTTCCCTTTTTTACTACCTGCACCAAAACGTTTGCAAAATAAATAAAACTTCCATGCTTAGCAAAAGAAGTTCCTGTTTGACCAAAAAATGATAATAATGACTGCTCTTGTTGTTGGCTCAGAATATCAGATCAAAGTGCCAAGTTTAGAGAATACAAAAAATATAAATATAACAGTAAATGCAGTTTGCATATAATTAGGCTTCATTTTTTTTTGTGTGTGTGTGTGCCCATCCCAGAGGTGCAATATTGTTTTAAACAAGATGACTGGAAAGAACTGAATTTTTCCAAAATGTCAATGTTAAAGTTTACCAGGGACACACAGACACACACACACACACAGACACACACACACACACACACACACAGACAACCAAACACCGGGTTAAAACATAGACTCACTTTGTTTACACAAGTGAGTCAAAAAATTGAAAAAGAGATAGATACACAATGCATTGTGACTTCTCCAAGTGATAATGTGGATAATGAGGCCACGCTCCCTCAGTCTCCACCCCCCCCTCCTCTTCACCCCTCCCACACGGTCACTTGATCCAGTTCTCATCAGACCGCGTTGGCTGAGTGCCAAGAAAATCGCTCACATTGTGTCCTGCTAATAATTCGGTCAGTCTGTTGTCTGCTAAGACTGTACAGCCGCATCACTCAGTGACAGTCGTATCTTGGCCACTCTCTTGATTGCTCCCTTTATTTTCTATCAAATCGTCCTATAAACGTTCACCACTGTCTTCTCCTTCGAATTTATGCTTCAATTCTTTCTGAGCATCAGCTACAGAAAGCAATCTTGGTTGATTTAGTTCCCCACGATCGCATGTCTTGAGCACGGCGTCAGTCCGACATTTTGTTGAGCGAGCGAGGAGAGGAGTCAGGCAAACACTGCGGCCAGTAACCCAACCAAAACGTTCAAATAAAAGACTGCCTCATGACGTAGATGGGGTTTCTAACTATGAATAGAATCTAGAGAGATTCCCATGGCTAAAGCTACCAGCATTTTTTGTCAACGAACTGAATGCAAAGCAGGGAAAAGTCAGAATATTTCGATGACGAGTTATCTCGTCATTGTGGCAGCAAAGCGTACATGCTTGCCATGACAAGTTATCTGATCAAATAGGCAGCCTAGGGGGTAATATTCACTCCCTGTTTCTTTTCTTATAACACATTTCATTAGCAGACTGTCACATCATTAAATATATCAATTA
>NC_134887.1:1814021-1821521 GCF_041734735.1 Babylonia areolata
TGTGTGTGAGTGAGTAGAGGTGTGGGAGAGAAAGAACATTGTGGTGGGGGTGGGGGGGTAGAAGGATGTGTGTGAGTGAGTAGAGGTGTGGGAGAGAAAGAACATTGTGGGTGGGGGGGGGGGGGGGGGAGAAGGATGTGTGTGAGTGAGTAGAGGTTGTGGGAGAGAGAAAGAACATTGTGGTGGGGGGGGGGAGAAGGATGTGTGTGAGTGAGTAGAGGTGTGGGAGAGAAAGAACATTGTGGTGGTGGAGGGGGGAGAAGAATGTGTGTGAGTGAGTAGAGGTGTGGGAGAGAAAGAACATTGTGGTGGGGTGGGGGTGGGGGGGGAGAAGGATGTGTGTGAGTAGAGGTGTGGGAGAGAAGTGAAGGGGTGATGGTTGGTGGGGGTGAATGGGTGATGGTGGGGGTGAAGGGGGGAGGGGTGATGATGGGTGGGGTGAAGGGGGGAGGGGTGATGATGGGTGGGGGTGAA
This sequence comes from Babylonia areolata, assembly GCF_041734735.1. Classification (NCBI taxonomy): domain Eukaryota; kingdom Metazoa; phylum Mollusca; class Gastropoda; order Neogastropoda; family Buccinidae; genus Babylonia; species Babylonia areolata. The sequence continues at coordinate 1,814,496 of NC_134887.1, forward strand.
AGGGGGGAGGGGGGTGATGATGGGTGGGGGTGAAGGGGGGAGGGGTGATGGTGGGTGGGTGAAGGGGGGAGGGGTGATGATGGGTGGGGTGAAGGGGGGAGGGGTGATGATGGGTGGGGGTGAAGGGGGGAGGGGTGATGATGGGTGGGGGTGCAGGGGGGAGGGGTGATGATGGGTGGGGGGAAGGGGGGGGGGGGAGATGGGTGGGGTAAGGGGGGAGGGGGAAAAGGTGGGGTGGGGGGGGGGGGGGAGGGGGTGATGATGGGTGGGGGAAGGGGGGAGGGGTGGGGTGATGATGGGTGGGGGGGAAGGGGGGGGGGGGTGATGTGGGGGTGAAAGGGGGGGGGGTGAGGTGGGTGGGGGGAAGGGGGAGGGGTAGGGTGGGGGGGGGTGAAGGGGGGAGGGGGGTGTGGGTGGGGGTGAGGGGGGAGGGGTGATGGTGGGGGGGTGAAGGGGGGGGGGGGATGGTGGGGGGGGAAGGGGGGGGGGTGATTGGGTGGGGGGGAAGGGGGGGGGGGTGATGGTGGGGGTGAAGGGGGAGGGGTGATGTGGGTGGGGGGTGAAAGGGGGGGGGGGTGAGTGGTGGGGGTGAAGGGGGGGGAGGGGGTGATGGGGGGGGGTGAAGGGGGGGGGGTGTGGTGGGGGTGGGGGGGGGGGTGGTGGGGGGGTGAAAGGGGGAGGGTTGATGATGGGTGGGGGTGAAGGGGGGGGGGGTGATGATGGGTGGGGGTGAAGGGGGGAGGGGTGATGGTGGGTGGGTGAAGGGGGGAGGGGTGATGGTGGGGGTGAAGGGAGGGTGGAGTGATGGTGGGTGGGGGTGAAGGGGGGAGGGGTGATGATGGGTGGGGGTGAAGGGGGGAGGGGTGATGGTGGGTGGGTGAAGGGGGGAGGGGTGATGGTGGGGGTGAAGGGGGGAGGGGTGATGGTGGGTGGGTGAAGGGGGGGAGGGGTGATGGTGGGTGGGGGTGAAGGGGGGAGGTGTGAAGGGGGGAGGGGTGATGGTGGGTGGGGGTGAAGGGGGGAGGGGGGCTCTGACCTTGGGTCGGTCCTTCTTGTCCACTTCCACTTTCTCCATGGCGTCCAGAGTCTCCAGTCCCCCCACCAACCTGTGCACATACACACACACACACACACACACATGCACACACGCACACAAACACACACAGAGTTGAGAAGTTATTATTTTAGCCAGATTGTTGTAAATGTTGTGATTTTCTTTCCTTACCCATTCCCTCCTCCCACACCCCCACCCTCCTCCTTTTTTTTTCATGTCTAATATCACTTAGTGTAGATGGACATTCAATGAAACTGAACACACACACACACACACACACACACACACACAAACATACACAAATACATACATACACACACATATATATACACATACACACACACACTCACACACTCACAAACACACACACACATATACACACACATGCACACACACATGATACACACACATAAACACACACACACACATAAACACACACATATACAAACATACACTCACACACACACACACACACATATACACACACATGCACACACAAACACACACACATGATACACACACACACACATAAACACACACACATACAAACATGCACACACACACACACACATAAACACACACACATACAAACATACACACACACACATACACACACACACACACACGTCAGCTGACCTTCTCCCCTCGTCATAATCATGTGGATACTTACATAGGAAGCACCCTTATGAATATTATTATTATTATTATTATCATCATCATCATGATCATTCACTCACTTGTGTAAACAATGCGAGTCTATGTAGTAACCCAGTGTTTGGTTGTGTGTGTGTGTGTGGGTAAACAATGATATTGTCATTTTCTCTGGAAATACTCTGTCTGCCAATACCAAATTTGGATAAACAAAATAGTTAAGAGTGAGTGAGTGTGTGTGTGTGTGTGTGTGTGTGTGTGTGTGTGTGTGTGTGTGTGTGTGTGTGTGTGTTGTGTGTGTGTGTGTGTCTGCAAAACGAAATGAGAGCGGGAGAAGAAGGAACACAGGAGATGGCATGTGTGCGTGTGTGTGTAATTGAGTATGACTGTGTGTGACTGTCTGACAAGCATAGACGTCTGTGTGTGTGTGTGTGTGTGTGTGTGAAACAAGATGAGAGAGAGAGAAGAAAGAACGCAGAGGATGGGAAAAATAGATAGTTTACCTTCCAAACACGGCATGTTTCCCATCCAAGTGCCTTGCTGATCTAAAGGTGAAGAAACTGCGGAACAGAGGGAAATATTGCCGTCAAGGCTAAACAAACATTCACATACAATTTATGCATTCTTACATAAAAAAAAAAATCACATATATACATGTGTACATACAGTCATCTCTGAACACAGATTCCCCATGAGGACCAGGAAAATAGGTCAACTTATCCTGACCCTTTTCTGAAACAGGTCAACTTATCCTGACCCTTTCTGAAATAGGTCAACTTATCCTGACCCTTTCTGAAACAGGTCAACTTATCCTGACCCTTTTCTGATACAGGTCAACTTATCCTGACGCTTTTCTGAAACAGGTCAACTTATCCTGACCCTTTTCTGAAATAGGTCAACTTATCCTGACCCTTTCTGAAATAGGTCAACTTATCCTGACCCTTTTCTGATACAGGTCAACTTATCCTGACCCTTTCTGAAACAGGTCAACTTATCCTGACCCTTTTCTAAATAGGCTGACTTATCCTGACCCTTTTCTAAATAGGCTGACTTATCATGACTTCTGAAATAGGTCAACTTATCCTGCCCTTTTCTGAAACAGGCAGACTTATCCTGATTTTTTCTGAAATCAACTTTTCCTGACTTTTTCTGAAATCGGTCAACTTATCATGATGTTTTCTGAAATCAGTCGACAAAACAGAGTACAGAACACTTGATTATCTCAATAAGAGAAATTCATTCACACTTATCCAGCCTTTTTTGAAGCAGGGTGACTTGTCCTGAGGATCTGATAAGTCTATCTTTAAGTCTATCTTTTCTGGCTGAAAATGGACTTGTTAAAGGTATGCAAAGTCAACCATTTTTGGAACAGAAAGACTACCGACCAGTTATATCTTCTTCTTTTGTTGCTGCGTTTCTGTTGTACTGGCAAATGATGCATGTCAAACATCATTTGGATTTCATATTCATTTATTGGTTTACAAATGTTTAACTATTCATTTTGTGAGCATCAGTTGCACGAGGACATGATAATTTAGGTTTGAGATATACTATTTTGGCCAATACATATCTTTTTTTTCAACCTCTTTGTTTTCTTTTCCTTGATTTGCACCCTCTTTTCTTTTGTCACTTTGGTTCATCAGTCCTTGACTGGTTCATCAGTCCTTGACTGGTTCATCTGTCCTAAACTGGTTCATCATGCATGACTGGTTCATCGGTCCTCGACTGGTTCATCAGTTCTTGACTGGTTCATAAGTCCTAAACTGGTCCATCGTCTGTGACTGGTTCATTGTGCGTGACTGGTTCATCAGTCCTTGACTGGTTCATCAGTCCTTGACGGGTTCATCAGTCCTTGACTGGTTCATCAGTCCTACTGGTTCATCAGTCCTACTGGTTCATCTGTTCTTGACTGGTTCATCAATCCTACTGGTCCATCAGTCCTTGACAGGTTCATCGGTCCTTGACCGGTTCATCGGTCCTTGACCGGTTCATCGGTTCTTGACTGGTTCATCAGTCCTTGACAGGTTCATCGGTTCTTGACAGGTTCATATGTTCTTGACAGGTTCATCAGTCCAACAGGTTCATCAGTCCTACTGGTTCATCAGTCTGTGACTGGTTCATTGGTCCTTGACCGGTTCACATCTAAGCTTTCCACTGTATGTGCAGTGCTTGCACTTGAACACTGTTTCCTCTCTTCTGTGCTTGTAGCGTGCAGGATTCACCAGCTGTGATCCTCACTTTGTCTGGACTATTCAGCTCTTAGCCATGGATTCACCAGCTGTGATCCTCACTCTGTCTGGACTATTCAGCTCTTAGCCATGGATTCACCAGCTGTGATCCTCACTCTGTCTGGACTATTCAGCTCTTAGCCATGGATTCACCAGCTGTGATCCTCACTTTGTCTGGACTATTCAGCTCTTAGCCATGAATTCACCAGCTGTGATCCTCACCCTGTCTGGACTATTCAGCTGTTAGCCATGGATTCACCAGCTGTGATCCTCACTCTGTCTGGACTATTCAGCTCTTAGCCATGAATTCACCAGCTGTGATCCTCACTCTGTCTGGACTATTCAGCTCTTAGCCATGGATTCACCAGCTGTGATCCTCACCCTGTCTGGACTATTCAGCTCTTAGCCATGAATTCACCAGCTGTGATCCTCACCCTGTCTGGACTATTCAGCTCTTAACCATGGATTCACCAGCTGTGATCCTCACTCTGTCTGGACTATTCAGCTCTTAGCCATGAATTCACCAGCTGTGATCCTAACCCTGTCTGGACTATTCAGCTCTTAGCCATGAATTCACCAGCTATGATCCTCACCCTGTCTGGACTATTCAGCTCTTAGCCATGAATTCACCAGCTGTGATCCTCACCCTGTCTGGACTATTCAGCTCTTAGCCATGGATTCACCAGCTGTGATCCTCACCCTGTCTGGACTATTCAGCTCTTAGCCATGTAAGACAACAGTGTATTCCTTCCAAATAATTATTACCAAAATCCTTGTGCCTTTCACTGAAGTCTGGTAGTAACGTCCATTACAGATGTTCAGAATTTGTCAATTTTCTTGTACAATTCATTAGAGTTTAGAGATAATGTACTGTCTTGATAATATCATTTAAAGATCAATTTCGTTTGATGTGACCGTTGATATGTATGTACAAGATTTTGTTACGGCTTGTATGTCTATGTACACCCCTTCATGAGGGGCTATGGCCTACTGATGAATCAATTATTTGCATTTGCAGTCACATGTGACTTCTCTCTCTCTTTCCTTCTGTCTTTCCCCACCCCCTCGTATCACAAGGAACATGCACAGTATTCAGTAATGCTGTGTCCTTCGTGCAGAGAAACAACTGAAGATGAAGTTCATTTTGTGTTGAAGTGTCCTGCCCTGAATGAAACATATTTCAAAGACGTATTATGAATACCCATGTTTGATTAGATTATGTTTATTGATGGCATCAACTGATGACGGTATTATTCAAAACTTGGCATGGTATCTATATAGGGCTTTTACGCTCAGAGAGACAGTACTGTCCTAGTTTATTTCCTGTAAAATCTGTCATAACATTTACAAATGTTTATTATCGCCCCTTGCTCATATAGGGCTGTGGCCTTATATGAATAAATCATCTCAGACTCAGTCACCCCAACCCCCTCTCTCTAATTCTCAACATGAGTACCCAGAAACAGAAACTGGACTGCATATACGGGGAGTCCCGTCACAAGGGTGGAGTTAAGAAAGCAAAGTCCACAGAACTAAAGAAGGCTGCTGACCTGGTCAGTGACTTGTGTCCACTTACCAGGAGTCCAGTTACAAGAGGGAGTTAAGAAAGGAAAGTCCACAGAATTACAGAAGGCTGCTGACCTGGTCAATGACTTGTGTCCACTTAGCCGATCAGAGTACTTCAGTGAGGTGGACTTAAAACGGAGATAACTGTATGCATATCAACACTTAGAAATACAAACAAGATAACTGTATACATATCAACACTTAGAAATACAAACAAGATAACTGTATACATATCAACACTTAGAAATACAAACACATTTTTTTTCTTGCTTTGAAAAATAAACATTGCATTCTTACCCAGTAGCATCCTTTCATCTTACAAACATACATACATGTCTCACTTACAAGTTTATCATACTTGTATTATACTATAATAGCAATAAATGAATAATTAATGAAAATGTCTTCTGAAAAGTTCACATCAAGCTTGTGGGCATGCCTGCTGACATGCAGACTATGATATATGCAGCCAACCTTATTTCCAGATGTGTGCACACAAAAGCACACGCTACACACACACACACACACACATAAACACACACATGCACAACACAAACAAACACATGTTCAACACCCACCCACAACGCAACACCCACAACACACACCCACAACACCCACAACACACACCCACAACACAACACCCACAACACACCCCCACAACACAACACACACACAACACACACCCACAACAGACACAACACAACACACACCCACAACACACACCCACAACAGACACAACACAACACACACACACAACACACACCCACAACACAACACACACACAACACACACCCACAACAGACACAACACAACACACACCCACAACACACACCCACACCAGACACAACACAACACACACACACAACACACACCCACAACACAACACACACACAACACACACCCACAACAGACACAACACAACACACACACACAACACACCACCCACAACACAACACACACCCACAACAGACACAACACAACACACACCCACAACACACACCCACAACAGACACAACACAACACACACACACAACACACACCCACAACACAACACACACACAACACACACCCACAACAGACACAACACAACACACACACACAACACACACCCACAACACAACACACACACAACACACACCCACAACAGACACAACACAACACACACCCACAACACACACCCACAACACAACACACACACAACACACACCCACAACAGACACAACACAACACACACCCACAACAGACACAACACAACACACACCCACAACACACACCCACAACAGACACAACACAACACACACCCACAACACACACCCACAACAGACACAACACACACCCACAACACACACCCACAACAGACACAACACACACCCACAACAGACACAACACACACCCACAACAGACACAACACAACACACACCCACAACACACACCCACAACAGACACAACACACACCCACAACACACACCCACAACAGACACAACACACACCCACAACAGACACAACACAACAGACACAACACAACAC